>NC_068369.1:13000019-13300019 GCF_020536995.1 Dreissena polymorpha
TTGGATAAATTATAATAATAATAATGTTTAATAAATACGCATCATAGTCGCATAATTCAGTATAAATAATATAATAATAATGTTCAATATCAAAAATCTCTATAAGCAACAGACGTAAGGTGTCTTCTGATTGGCTAACACTCAAGGGTCGGTGAAAATTGTACGTCGAAGTACATTTCTCGTTCTACTTAGTAGGTCTTGTAGACTTTCGACGTCATGGTACGTCATATAGACACTAAATACTGGTCCTACCCAGGAAACAGTTTGCTTCATCAAATGTTTCAATTCAACTTGACAGCTTGCTAAAGCAGTTGCATTTATCATACAGTACACTGATTTAACATAATAAAAATCATGTGATGTGTCAAATCAATTTTGATTGACAAATTTGACAGGATTTTTTTTAATCCTATAAGTTTTAGACTGTCAAATAACACACACTACGTATTGAAAGCCATACCTGGAGCTTTCGTCTGTATATCACTGACTTCATCAGAAGAATGATTTTACTGTTGGGAAACGTTAACACCACTAATTGTCTTCTTATTTATTATCAATGTATAACTATGTGTAACAGCATAACAACATACTTGATTCGCAATTAAAATATTTAATAAATACAGGTATCGTGCAGGTTTCTAATTTTCTTTCGCAAACTATTGTTGAATAGTTTAAATTTTGTCGCCACTAAAAAACTAGCCATTTTGTAGCAATTCTAAAATCACAGTCTTAACTGCATACACTTAACTCTATAGTTACAATTTGAATGCAAATATTAGAATGCATCATCCATATTTTTTTTATTTAAACATTCAAATAACACATAACACAGAACATATATAAAAAGGTATGTGGTATTGTGTGGAGATACAAAACACTTCACATCGTTATTTGTACATAAAATAATAGTTACAAAATAAGTAAAACTAAAACACTGTCATCAACCTACATTTCAAGAATATTTTACGTATATGGAATTACAAAGTGGTGTTATTGTATTACCTTTAACAAATTAACATTGCTGGTTTTGTACTAGCCATAAAACATTTATCATGGATTAACAAGTAACAACCAATTTATTAATTACACAATAGAACGGAAATCATATTAATTGCATTATGCATTTACTAAACAAGCTATTTGCTACTGTTTAGAATTACAATATCTTACTAAAAATGATCACTGGTACGTAGTGCTTTAACATACTTCCGGTAAGTTTTGTATTACTAGTTTGACAATTATCGGCAGACACTTGTCGATATACAGACAAAATTTGCATGGGAACTTTCATATTTTTTCAGCATAATTGCCTTCAAATTGTTAATTTAACAAACCTTTGACATTGTTTGCACATCTGATCTTATTATACAATAGCTGATTTTTGTTTATAGATAGACATATATAGACTTTTCAAAGTTCTATAAAAGTTCACACATGTTCCATCCAAGTAAACAAACAGAACCAATAAAGATCACCCCAGATAATAACTGTGTGTATAGCTTGGAAATTGATAGTTCATGAATCCCTCCTTTGTTGATTTCTGTAAACCAAAACTGTCAGTTTTGCTGGATAGAATGGCTTGTATGATGCCCAGCTCTTGCCTTCGCAGAACAGCTTCTAAAAACGGAAAACCAACAAATATCTTAAAATTTGGCCAATAATGGCATTAATGCAGACAATTTATAAATGTCTTGTTTTTTGTTGATTTCGAACCTGGAAGATTTTTTACGTAAGATTGTGGTACGAAAATCCAACGGTATCGGATTTTGTGGTTTTAGGCCTAAACTAATTATAGTGATATGTAACCTTTCGGGATATCGGTAAAGTGCGAGCAGACGAGGTGTAAATACGTTAAAAGTAAAAGCTAAAAGACTAAAAAGTTAGATCGGAATATCTTTAAATTTTGTGAATAAATGTGTTCCTGGTGGATAACAACGACAACTTACCAGAATATTGCTCATGATCACACGTAAAACTTCTTTCTGACACACCGGTCTTACTGACACTAACGAAGTGACGTCACCATCTATGTATAGAATGCTTTCTGAGAGCGAATGGAAAATGCGTCACATATTCTGACAAATAAACAGTAGGGTGTCGTTATTGAAATACCGCGAGGATACTGAAAGAATAGAGATGCCAACTATAATGTTTAAAACAAATATTTTTTAACAAGCGTTTGTGATTTGTCAGTATAATAATAACAATAAGATATCGAAAAGATCAAAGCAAATAAATTCGACAGAAATCTGAGATTCGGCAATATATTAAAGACGGGTTATGTTCACCTAAATTGTGTTTGGTAAAGACTGTCACTATATGTAGTGAACCAGTCTTCGGCTTATACCCACTGAAGAAGAGCATTCAGGGGAGATAATTGAGTAATGACTTAATTCTGGAACGGTTGCGAAGAAAAACAAATAATGCGAGAATATTTAGTGCGATTCGCTACACAATTATGATGTCATTGATATAACTTTTCCTGAGGTATGTATTTACATGTGATTTAGCATATGTCAAAGTGTTTTTGATATGTTCAAGGTCATAAATAGCATCGCGAAAATATATGTCGCGTGGCAAATTTTTGAGACGTATCCATATGTGTATTCTAATGTAATTTATGTCTAAATTCCCATATGTATGAACGGTCAACGCCCGCTTCGCGGGCTTTTGCCCGTATTATATCATTTAATTCATTTACTTAAATGTTATAAAAACTATAGCCGAAATGAGAAGGCACGAGACAGTCGAATTAGATGTAATTGCTTTCCGTTTATTGTAATTATACATTATAGTCACATCCTTTTGCAGTGTAAATTTTAGTAAAACGTCTAACTCAACGCAGCGATTATCTCCCTATTGTTACTGGCGATAACCATTGAAAGTCCTTCCAGATCTGCAAGGATTTTTTGTTTAAGTATTATATTATGAAAAGTAGTATCATTTTCTTTTATGTGTTGAAAATAGTGCATGCGTTTAGTTTCATAAAGAAATACCTTAATTAAAAAAGTAAAATAACAACGGGAAAATTAGTGTACCACGTGGCTTGGCAATCATCACGTGGTTGGTGATAACGGTAATGATTTGATATCGAGCTATTCTCGGAACCAGTCAAATATCTGCGCAGAGAGGTTGGTTAGTTTTATGCTCTCAGAAAAATTTCGGGGAGCATAAAGTTGCCAGCTTGTCCTCCCTTCCTTCCTTACTTACTTCCTTCCGTCACACTTTTGTTACAGTTTCTCATAGCGCCTTCAATATTTGACCGATTTTTTTTTACATATTTGCAGGTATGTGTATCTAATAAACATACTTAGCTGATATTTATCATGTAGGTACCTTGCATGGACCTCTACCTTTTGATGAGGTTTGAGGTCACTAGGGTCAAGGTCACCGAGGCTTACAGTAGATTTTCTCAATGTCACACTTTGGTTACAGTTTCTCATAGCGCCTTCAATATTTTGCCGATCTTTTACATATTTGGCATGTAGATGCATGTACCTTGCATGGATCTCTACCTTTTTGATGAGGTTTGAGATCACTGGATCAAGGTCAAGGTCACCAAGGCTAATAATAAATTTCTCAAGGTCACACTTTGGTTACAGTTTCTCATAGCGAACACAAGGGGGCGTATCCATCGTTTTCAACGATTCTTGTTTTAAAAGTCAGACAAATGTCGTTGTTTTCATCGGCATGCCGACAATGCCATTCTACAAGGAAAACGCTGCTCGCTTCTTTAGTAGTCCCAGAGACAGTTGGGTATAAAGCTTCATTACATTGCCCCCACCTCCGAGTAACAGTGTGTCCGTGTGAGTCTGTTTGAGTCGACGGGTTTGTTTGAATCGAAGGATTTTTTTAGAGTACTTGTTGGATTCGATGGTTTTAAGGGTGGTTTTTTTTCGGAAAAGAGTAGTTGTGTTATTCGTGCAGTATAGCAAGCATTACTATTTAATTATTTCACAAAAAAAACGTTTGTGTACGAGTTTATGGTGGGAGAATGTATTAACATGCTAAACTGAAGGCCATCACAAGAGCATGACTTTGTTGACATTGATAAAGACTGTCCATTTGTCCTTGTGTTTTGCAGCGGCTGATGTATCGCAAACCATGATGATTAGAACATTGTATGTGAGACAGTGATATTGGGTCTGAGTTGGGAGTTGGTTCAGGTGGGTGATATTGGTCTATTATTCCTAGCCCAAGGCCTTCAACCTTTCGACATGCTTATTCAATTATGTCATGTTTCTTATCATATTTATGTGCCATCTGAGGATTATGATAAGTGATTCTGTATGTCTTTGAGTTTTCGTGTCAATATTATTTTTTTGGTACAATGTACTAATTTTGTTCTATCAAAGGTTTATGAACACCTTAAAAAATTGAGCCTCGTTCTGGCAAAACATGGCCCGATGCATGTGCGTAAACTGTCATCCCAGATAAGCATGTGCAGTCCGCATAGAATAACCGCTTTTATGATATTTTTATGGAAGTATTTTCTTAGCCAAAATCTTGGATTAGCGGAAAGTGTCGATCATGATTAGCCTGTGCGGACTGCTAATGCTTATCCGGGGCGACAGTTTACACACTTGCATTAAGCTTATTTTCCAGAACCAGGCTTAATTAATATCAAGGCATGTGTGAATGGTTTAGTGCTGTCAATGCACATTTGGCTAGATAGTTAATATGTTGGTTGTTCTCGTCGTATCTTTTTAGTTTTGTCCATCGATGTAAACTGAAGAGATACCTTTGGTGTCCAACTTTTTTCATTATTTTACTTTGATTTGTTTTGTTGTCACTCAGAATCATTATTGACCCTAGATATTACAAACAGGAAATTTTACCTGTGTTTGTATGGATTACTTTAGATTTATAAATGTCAACACAGTAAACATAATTGTCAATGCAAGTGACCAGTTACCATACATAACACATGACAACGTGCAGGACAAACTCAAATAACCATACTGTGGTAGCGGTAATCGCGTTATAACGGTCATGAGAAGCATAATAACCGGTTTATATGCGTCCAAACCTCACATTTTGCCCGAATATTCTAATGTACAAATTAATTTCGTATATGAAAACTATGCATATAACAAAATTTTCTGTCTGGACCAGACAACGAAATAGTGGCTTTGCGAAGTTAAATAAGGCTTACTGTTACAGTCAAATTAGACATATACCGATATCTTTTAACTTGATAACCTTTGCAATCGTTTACCCTGAATGGTATTAAAATGAAAAACATTAAGCAGACTGTTTCTTTAATACTATATCATTCTAATGCTGTTGGGTGCAACCATTATTACCGGTATGCATGATATTTAACCAAACAGCGCAAATGTAATGGTACATTGGCCTCAGTCATTCATCTTCCAGGTTTTATTACCTTAATCCGATTGTAAAAAGCGATGATCGAAGGGTCACCAGATAACAAAAATAGGGCAGAAACCATATCCGGCTTGCGAAGTGGTTGGTCCAATCGCTTATAACCTAGGCGACCCGGGTTAAATTCCCGTTCCCGGAAGCATGTGAGTTTGGTTGGTGGTAGTAATACAGGACAGGTTGGATTCCTCCGGATTATCCGGCTTCTCTCACAGCACATGACCACACCAAAAATGAAAAACTTTCAGTTACAACGAAATAGCTTGAAATCGCAGCTTTAGTTCAAAATTAGCTTAAGATCAGAGGATCCATGTTCAACATCAGATGATCCATGGTTTAACATCAGATGACCCATGTTTAAGATAAGATAACCCATGTTTAAGATCAGATTATCCATGTTTGACATCAGATGACCAATATGTATATAAGATGACCCATGTTTAACATCAGATGACCCATGTTTAATATCAGTGTCTCATGTTTAAGATCAGTTGATCCATGTTTAATATCAGATGACCCATGTTTAAGATCAGACGAATCATGTTTAATATCAGATGATCCATGTTTAACATCAGATGACCAATGCTTACATCAGATGACCAATGTTTAACATCAGATGACCCATGTTTAACATCAGATGACCCATGTTTAATATCAGATGACCCATGTTAACATCAGATGACTCATGTTTAAGATGAGATGACCCATGTTTAACATCAGATGACCCATGTTTAACATCAGATGACCCATGTTTAACATCAGATGACTCATGTTTAAGATCAGATGACCCATGTTTAAGATCAGGTGGTCCATGTTTAAGATCAGGTTGACCCATGTTTAACATCAGATTACCCATTTTTAACATCAGATGACCCCGTGTTTAAGATCAGGTGACCCATGTTTAACATCAGATGACCCATGGTTTAACATCAGATGACCCATGTTTCAGATCAGATGAACCATGTTAACGTCAGATGACTCATGTTTAACATCAGGTGATTAATTTTAATATCAGATGACCCATGTTTAAGTCAGATGACTCATGTTTAAGATCAGATGACCCATGTTTAACATCAGATGACCCATGTAAACCTCAGATGACCCATGTTTAACATAAGTTATCCCATGTTTTATATCAGTTGACACATGTTTTACATCAGTTAACCCGTGTTTTATATCAGTTTACCCATGAACAACATCAGATGAACCATGATTATTATCACATTACCCATATTTTACACCACTTGACCCATGTTTCACATCAGATGACCCATGTTTAACATCAAATGATCCATGTGTAAGATCAGATGACCCATGTTTAAGATCAGATGACCCATGATTAGATCAGATGACCCATGTTTAACATCAGATGATCCATGGTTTAACATCAGATGACCAATGTTTAAGATCAGATAACCCATGTTTAAAATAAGATGATCCATGTTTAATATCAGATGACCCATGTTTAAGATCAGATGGATCATATTTAATATCAGATGATCCATGTTTAACATCAGATGACCCATGTTTAGTATCAGATGACCAATGTTTAAATCAGATGGATCATATTTAATATCAGATGATCCATGTTTAAACATCAGATGACCCATGTTTAGTATCAGATGACCAATGTTTAAGATCAGATGGATCATATTTAATATCAGATGATCCATGTTTAACATCAGATGGCCAATGTTTAACATCAGATGTCCCATGTTAACCTCAGATGACCCATGTTTTACATCAGATGACCCATGTTAAGATCAGATGACCCATGTTAAACCTCAGATGACCCGTGTTTAACATCAGATGACCCATGTTTAAGATCAGATGATCCATGTTTAATATCAGATGACTCATGTTTAACATCAGGTGACCCATGTTTAACATTAGATGACTCATGTTTAAGATCATATGATCCATGTTTTATTTCAGATGACCCATGTTTAATATAAGATGACCCATGTTTAAGATCAGATGACTCATTTTAACATCAGATGATCCCTGTTTAACATTAGATGACCCATGTTTAACATCAGATGACTCATGTTTGATATCAGATGACTCATTTTTAACATCAGATCACCCATGTTTAACATCAGATAATCCATGATTAATATCAGATGACACATGTTTTACATCAGATGACGCATGTTTAACATCAGATGACCCATGTTTAACATCATATGACCCGTGTTTCACATCACATGACCCGTGTTTAACATCAGATGACCCATGTTTAATATAAGATGACTCATGTTTAAGATCAGTTGATCCATGTTTAATATCAGATGATCCATGTTTAACATCAGATGATCCATATATAACATCAGATGATCCATGTTTAATATCAGATGATCCATGTTTAATATCAGATGATCCATGATTAACATCAGATGATCCATGATTAACATCAGATGACCCATGTTAATATCACATGACCTATGCTTAACATCAGATGGCCCATGTTTAATATCACATGACCTATGCTTAACATCAGATGGCCCATGTTTAATATCACATGACCTATGCTTAACATCAGATGGCCCATGTTTAATATCACATGACCTATGCTTAACATCAGATGGCCCATGTTAGTCAAGGGTAAGTATTAGAGTTTAAATAACAAACACAATCTGAACTTTTTAATATGGTACCAGTGGTAAGATACGATAATTGTATTACTTTTAGATTTTCAGCAAGGTAAGAAAAGAGTTGGATACTCGGGTTACAGCAGTGAATCAGGTACTTTTGTTTGTTGAACCATTTGGTAAGTCAAGGAACTTTACTCGTGTAAGATGGTAAGCCATTAGATGTAATCGTGTTAGATCAACCAATTTGTAAACGAATAGTCTATAATAGCACATATAATACAATTAGAAACTATTATATCAATTTAATATTCTTTAAAACCACACACACTTAAAACTATTATCAAAAGATGAACACGTATAATGTTCGTCAGATCAAAAATGGCAAAATGGATTTTTAATTACAAAATTTGAATATTACTTCTGAAATCATTATCACCGATGGGTGCGTAAACAATAAATAACGCAATTATTAATAGATGTAAAATCTTCAACTTACAAAAAAATGTACTGTTTGGCGTGTTCCGCGTCGAGCACTTACTTTTTTAAAAGACATACATGCAACACCTATACAAAACATATCGTTGTGACCTTATTGTAACGTATAATAACACAAGTTCCGATCCGTAGCATTTTTTCAAATACAGCTCTTAATAAAAACACACAAAAAACACAACGTAAACAATTCATATCTGAAATATTTTTCGCATACCTTATCGGTCATTTAGCAACTTTTTTCTGTCAGTTGCGTAGACCTCTGTTAAAACAACTTAGACTTATGCGTGTTTAAAATTCCTCAAATCATTGCTAAGCGACCAACACACACACTTCAAACAAGAATGTCCCCAACGTTGGGTAAATTTGGGCGTCACAGACTCCACAGAAGCCCGTCCCTTTGCAACCGAGTGGCAGATTTCAACTATTTTTACCAATTAAACTCCATTGTTGCTCACAAAAACCCGCGTCTTCGGCTTCCGGCTGTTGATTTTTAGTAATACGATTTTTAAAAAAGGCCCCCCCGGGAATACAAGTCACCTATTTAAACGATATAAATAAGCACAGCATTATGGATTTCTTATTAAACAACTTAGCATAGATATTCATTATTACACATTTTTGCTAATTTTATCATGTGTTCTGTTAAAATGTCTATTTCATATGATCAACAAGATAAGTATTGATGCAAAGCATCAAAGGGCGCCGGGAATTTCAGTGTAAAAGGCACTCAATGAAGTTACATGGAACGATTTTTTTTTACTGTAAATAATAAATATTAATATATATTTGCCGATTATTTTAAACAAAATAGAAAAAGATACTGGTATAACCATTATCTATGATTTTGTGTTATAAACCCAAAAAAACCATTATCTATGATGTTGTGTTATAACCCCCAAATAACCATTATCTATGATTTTGTGTTGTAAACCCAAATAATTCATAGTTCATTTTATTTACATTGGTTTCCTTTTTTACTGGCATCTGTGTGCAGTTTTCATTAATGGAACAGAACTGTGTAGGTTTAACAAAAAATCTGCTTCATCTTGTAAGCGTAATTTCATATTTTTCTCAACTTCAAGGGGAGATGATTCTGAAATTATTCTTACGTTGCTCATTTACGATAGGGGTTGAGTACTCATTGATATGAAACCACTGTTAAAGTTTTAATGTGTTTACGAACACCCTCTCACACATATATTTCATGGGCATAATAAAAAACAAAAAATGGTTATAAAAAAACAGCATATTTATTTAAAGGGGCCTTTTCACAGATTTTGGCATTTTTTAACTTATTCATTAAATGCTTTATATTGATAAATGTAAACATTGGATCGTAAAAGCTCCAGTAAAAAATCAAGAAAAAAAATAAAAAAAGGAAAAGAACATTGCCCGGAGCAGGTTTCGAACCAGTGACCCCTGGAGTCCTGCCAGAGTCCTGAAGTAAAAACGCTTTAGCCTACTGAGCTATTCCGCCGAGTACATGTTCGTGACGTATTTTATACCTTATATAAGCAATCTTCGAAGTTTCACAAAATTTAACGACAAAAACAGAACTCTCCAAATTATTCAATCGTTTCGCGTTGCAACGCTTTATAATTTTTAGGTTTTAAAATCGTCAAAAGATGCATATAATGGCTATATTAGAGCATGGTTAATGTTCAGTATTACTGTTTCCTCACAAATATCATAACTAAAACGAAAACTTACGAATCTGAAACAACTTTTTCAATTTTGTCAATTTACCAAAGCGTGAAAAGATCCCTTTAAACTAAAATGTCTACATCAAAACAAAAAACATAGAACACAAATAAAATAATTTGATTCTACTGGGGCTCGAACCTTGGGCCTCTCACATGTGAAGCGAGCGTGTAACCACTACACTACGGAACCGCTTGAAAAATCACCTTCTAACTAAGATATTAATAAGCTATTAATAGTCGGTTTAAATGTAAACCCGGAAGTTTAAACGCTGGATAGTGAGCGGGGTTAAAGGTCCATACCAAAGGGTCCATACCACTGGCAAGATACGGGTCAGGCCTGCGGCATTCTATATGTGGTTCTTAAAAAAACCTGTAGGAGAACTTGATAGTTAGGAGACTGGGGTGCTGTGATGGTGCTCCTCATTGATAAGCGGCTGCTTCCTTTATCAAGACTCAGTATTACAATTTATAATACGTGTCGCGCTTCGCGCTCTATAGCGCCTTTATTAGTAACTAGGTGGTTGCTAGGATAGTGAAACAAAGAAGTTTTGTTTTTATACAAAACCAGAAAGTTTCACCGGTTCGCGTATTTGCCCAGTCCCCGTGATCTTTTATTATTACCCAGTCCCTGTGATCAGTTATTAATTAAAACAATAAGCTTTGCATTATTGGCAATAAATATTGTAGTTAATGTAATAGGCACAAATGCAGTACTTTTTTACCCTAATTTACACAAAAAATCAACACTATGCACGATATTCTGACAACAAAAATATATACATTGATCCGTAAAATAACTTCTCCTCCCATAAGCGAAAAAAAACGTATTACATACTAGTCGCCGCACTTCAGTGCGACGCCAATAATGAAATATATAACCACCATACGTGCAATTTTCCACGGAAATCACATGTGTATATTAAAGCCCCGTCACGGTGTCCACGGCATCACGTGACGCGCCCTGCTGTTCAAGGGCTGGAATGTTGCTATGGATCGGTGCTGTCAGGTCAGATTTTGACAGCGTTACATGTTTACTTGACGTCTTAAAAGCGCCTAAATCGTGTGCTGGCGGAGCCTGCAAGTTGTTGTCCGATGACTTTGAATTTAAAGTGCCGACACACGGCACCACTGAAGTCACATTTTCGTTCCCTGGCAACACCGCGACGCTTTGGATATTATCGCCCCTTGGAAACGAACCAGCAGGCCGCTCCATCGCAACCCGTTTGTGATTCAGGAGGTGGTAGTCGTCAGTTGTCTTGATTACTGTGGTCGGCGTTTCACTTCCGTCTACGCCATGATTTCGCCGCTGCTCTGCGTATATCGCCGTCAGGTACGTGTTGTCCAAGGGTGCGGTCAGGTATGTGTCATCTAATGGTGGGTTTAAGGCATCTGAAAGATGGCAGCTGGCGGGTTAAGGCATAGAATGAAGTTAAACGGCAAATGAATGAAAGATACATACCAATAACTTACTTTTATCAACATCTGTACCTACGTGTACTTTATATGAGCATCGTTCTCGAAAACTAGGCTTATTGCATGTGCGCAAAAAGTCGTCCCGGATTATCCCGTGCAGTCCGCTGCTTTAAGAGATGAGTGTTTCTGTCGGACACATTCTGCTTTTATAACATAAATACTATTACATGTTATCGATACAGAACATTTAATATTATGAGATTGAACATAGATTACTATTATGGAACCGTCATTGGATCGTTCCATTGAGAACATGCGATCGCAATTTTGTAGTAGTTTTATCAAGAATAAACATATTTTTAATAATTACACTATTAACATTGTAAACTTTTTTTAATTCTGACACAAACATACTGTAAACATTCTAAAGGCCTGTCAGACGAATTGTCCTGTTAGGTGTTAATCGGAGAAATGAGTATGACGGGTATGTTTGCTACATGTGAACGTTTGAAAAAAACAACGCGAGACATTGCCCATATGTTATAATTCTCTTAATGTATTTTTTTGTTCAGACAGTGTGACATAAGATACGGAGTCTAAAAATACCAAGGGGAAAAAATGTAGAAGCAGTTTCTCCGTGCATGCGTACCACATCTCAAATGACATCCGGTCCGCTTCCAGATGCAGAGGAGAACCACGAGGAGGACGCACGCGAAAACCGCCAGCGCTACGATTGCTGCCACAGCGCCCCCTGGGAACGCCGTCTGTCCACTCCCGGGCGGCCTTGAATATAAAACACAGACGCCATTGTACGACTTCGCTCATACATTACAATTATGTTTCGTTGATGTTTCGTGTGTTGTCAGTATTGCAAAAGTGGGTAACTGTCTATTCATTTATCCAAGCATAATGCAGGGCACACAGGGATATATTTAAATTATCTATTTATTTCACCAAGAATGTTAAAGTGCCAGCGGTAATATGAATACTTTTGTAATTACGCAGATAACGATGTAATGCAAACGGTGATACATAAGAACTATTTGTTAATGTAACCAAGAATGATGCAGCGCAAGCGGAAGCGGTGAAACATATAAAGTGTCTATACTAGATATAAACTTACTATCTGGTAATTAATTCGGATATGATGTGATGCAAACGGCGATATCTTTTAGCTATCTGGTAATAACACCAAGAATGATGTTGGCATAGAATCATCAGACTGAATTGTCCTGCTTTCACCACAAAACACGTAACAAAATATCGATAGGCCTATAATCTTAACACAAAAAAGTGAATGTAAATGGACCGTGCCCTGTGAAAAGGTGTTTTATGCATGTGCGTAAAGTGTCGTCCCTGATTAGCATGTACAGTCTGCACATGCTTATCAGGGACAACACTTTCCGCCTAAACGAAATTTTTGCTACGAAGATACTATATTTTAACGAAAAATACAATAAAGGCGGAAAGTGTCGTCCCTGATTAGCCTGTGTGGAATGCACAGGTTAATCTGTGACGACACTTTACGCACATGCATTAAACCCCATTTTCACAAAGCACGGTTCAAATGTGCATATATCAGGCGTAACGGTCTGTAGTATTCGATTATGTCACAGACAAATATTGTGTTATTTTGTATTGATATTAATTACAGTACCGTTTACATTTACATACTACTCAAGCAGTTCCCATACCTGGGCAGTTAACCAGATCACACATACATTCGACAGTTGTGCCTAACGTTGAATCTGTGACAAAAATCAGAAGTAATTCGCGATTAAATATAGCCACCGTTAACATTGACCAATACTGTTAAATACTATGAAGCATAAGATCTATTTTGATCTGTTGTGGAGCCAGATCTCGTCTTCACTTACGAGGTGGGTTGCGTGTAGCACTTCCGACAAACGACGCCGTCGGTACATTTGGTTGTAATGGAAGCACTAGGGCGGTAGGTGTAGTACTGCAGTACCGGAAACTGGAACCCGAGACTGTCACTGGTACCCAGCTGTAATATACAGACGATTTTATAAGTGTACATCACAGTTACCCATACCTCGCATCAAAGCCCAGTGCATATTGGGAGATTACTTTTCTAGTGCGGACATATGAACACAATCGCGCACATTTTCTTGAAGTCAATTTTAGAACTTATATATTTGAGAACACGACGCTTTTTAAAGCATCTTCTCAACGTTTCGAAAAAGCGCTTAGCCGCTCGACTGTTGTCAGTCTAAACAAACCAGGTTGTTTTAATCGCTACATAAGACAGTTTCTTTACAAGTGATTAATTTAATAATGAATCTCGTCTGAAAAGCGTCAACTTCAAGGTGACCTTTTTAAAAATATAACTTACATTTCGATCTTATGAAATGCCAGGATCGCATCATTGGGCGAAAAGCTAGATCATTTATAGCATGGACTAAAAGTATGTTTTTGTGTGACTTCTAATTGTTTTTTGAACAGCGCCAAATCGTTATGAGCATTAAACATATCCATATTTTGACACCTACTATATATTTTTTTCCGGTTATGTACGTTTGCATCTTCAATTTAAGTAAGGTAGATCAAAATAGTTCAATTCTTATAATCTACGGAGGGACTGGCTTTGATGCAGTCGCTCTGCCGCTTCATAGCCAATACGATTTGACGAAATATGTTCAAACTATGCCATAAATTAAGTTAACTAGATTTTTGTTAATGCATGAACATATATTGCTAAATGTGTTTGTATACATTTTCTACACTCAATTTATTTTCTTTCACGTATTACTCTTGAATGGAACTATGACAACGCACCTTATTGGCTTTCCCATTGACGTCTATGGCGTATATCCGGTAGCCTATCGTGCCGTCGCCGTTGTCGTTGAAGACGCGCCGCGTGGCGATGTCCTGGGGCTCCGCAAGCTCCTCTTGTCGCTTCACTTCCGTCAGCAGCTGTCAAGAAAGAGTTTATAGATGAACGGATTAGTATGACAAAGACGGGTGGTGGTACGCTCATCCCGTAGATGGCCACCATCAGCCAGGCAATAGTAGGAATGATGCAGGGATTTGAAATATTAAGCTGAATGCCGGGTGCTTCCGACTTTTTTGTTATAACCGATGTAACTTTTAGTTGGTCGTCGAACTTCTAATTTGGATTTAAGTGCTGGTTTCACGACTGCATTATACAATAATTTCTTCCGGTGCTTAACAAGGACGGTACGAAGTTCCACGAAGCATTTAACTTTAGCGCTATCATTATCTGTTGAGGCGTTGTTAATGGTTGGTTGCGTCTGATAGCTCGTCGTAATCTACTTCTTATCATGTTCTCTAGTTTGTCGATGCATGCCGTCGCCGTAGTTTTTCGCCGTGTAAATTTAATGTTAACTAATCGAAATGGTCTAGTTCGTCGAAAGTTAAAGTCTATAATGTCCGCCAATTCGTTTAGCTATCTCGCAGTTACCTGAACTTAATCAGCTAGAGTATTACGGTATTTTAAACCGGTCTCCACCGATCTCACCAAATTGTATACATACGTTTACGGACAAGTTACCAACACGTTTAACCCATTTATGCCTAGCGTCTAGAAAAAAGGCATTTGCAAACAGCGTAGACCCAGATGATCATCAGGGTCTGCGCTGTTTACTTCAAGGAATTTCTGTAAGAAATATTCTAAATATAGAAATAAATATACGGGACATCCCTAATTTTGGAAATAGATTGATCCAAATTAGAAGGATGGGAGAGTTCACTATGAATAAACGGGTTAATGTCATTGAACATACCACGCCGGTGGAATTGTAGTACTCCGGACAGACAGACAGGGCGGTACCGCACACTTTCTGCAGAGTGGACGCCGCTCCCTTGAGCAGAACGGACACGGCTCGTTCAGCGAACGGCGCCCATGAGTCAATACTGTACACGCCTTTTGCTTCATCCAGATTCTCAGTGCCGCTGAAATGAGGAAAGGGATTAAAATAAGACGATACTGAACATGCCTTTAGATTTTTCAAGGTTCTCTTTGCCGCTGAAATTATGATGGTGGGTATAAAAGAGTCGATACGGACCACGCTGTATGATTCATTAAGGTTCTATATGCCGCTAAAATGATGATTGAGATTATTATAGAAACATCATTGTACATTATGGGACGAAATTGTGTTTATGGTGTTTCTGAAGGAAAAGATGGCGCGGAAATGATGATGATGGTAGTGGATAATATTGAAATTCAGGATGTATGTGTTGGGTATCGGAGTGTTGGTGATGGTGAAGGTGGTTGTGGTATTAATGATGATGGTGGTGGTGGTGGTGGGATAGGATGAAAATAAAGCAATAAGCTGTGATGATGATGATAATGCGTGATGATGGTCGGTGATTAGGATAAATGATCATATGATGTTCAAGTAAACCGGTTAAAATAGCAACGGATGCCTCAACTGAAATTGATAAAAACGTAGAATTTATTTTATAACATAATCATCACAAGCTCTTACTTGCATTTCCTATAAGAAGATTTGTCAAAGCTGCTCTCAAAATAACAGCCATAGATCATCTCCATGTAGGGTAGGAGCCAGGGATTGTCCTTGTTGTCGGGTCGCAGTGCCTTAAGGTGAGACTTGAACCCATCAGTGGTCCAAAGGCGAGAGACAACTGTGATCGTGCCCTGGAGGTTCCGGTACCTGAACATGTCACTACGCAACCCCCAACCTTCGGACGCGACGAAAAGGAACTCGTTAAGATCCAATTTCTCGTTCAAGTAGCCGATAATATACTCCAGCTCGAACGATCCGATGAAAGCGACGACTATTTGCGATTCCTTAGACTTACGGAGCGACTCCACGATGGTCGTCGGGTCGGTGTTCTTGGAGACGCCAATCTCGTTGCCGATACAGAGGTTGTACTCCGGCTTCGCCGCGAGTTTCTGTATAAGACCCCTTCCACCCTCGCCATAGATTGTCTCACTGTATATGACCTGGATAGTACTGCCCCCGAGCGCCTTCACGATCTTGAGTAGCGTCGCTGCTTGGTAGTCGTCGGCGCTTGGGACGCGCAGGAAGTACGGATATACGTCGCGATCGCTAAGCGACGGCGCCGTGGAGGCGTAGCTGATCTGTACGAGACCCAGTCGGCTGGTGATCTTGGCGGCGGCCGTGGTTACGTCACTGCCCCAGCCCCCTACATATCCCAAGATCTTGTCGGCCACCGGCTCATACTTTCCGTCGACGTACACTCCCAGCCTGTGCAGCGTCAGGATCTTCTCCTGTATGATCTGTGGATCATTGCAGCTATCAATCAGGATGACTCCGATCTTGGCACCACCAAACGCGCCACTTCCAGTTGATATTCCATATCGGATCGCTTCAACATTGTCCAGTCCGCCTCTTTTAATGTTTCCGCATTTTAGAGGCGTGGTACCCGTATTGTGCACTGGGACAATCCCAACGATGTACATGTCACCCTTATGATAAAGAACGGACGGGTCCGACCTTTGACTCAGACAGAAATCGGATCGGTAGCCATCCGTACACTGTGACTTCCGGATATTGGGCCAAGACAGCACAGTGTTGTTATCTTCATAGTCACGAATGTCTGACAGCAGGGACTTGTCCAGGGAGGTCAGCTTATTATACGTGGCAACCTGTATAACGCGTTAAACATACATTGTAATTTAATTTCCGTACAGTAGGACTGAGTAGTTTAATACTTTTTCATACACTTAAAGAGGTAACTTTGGAAAATACAATAAAAAGAGAATACATGTACTATCGGGAATGACTACTGGCAATGATTACTTGAATTTATCCGACAAGTTGAAGAAAGGTTTTCTAACACTATCATGGTATTATAAATAATATAAATATTTATAACAAAATCTTTAGTTAGAAAATCAAAATATTAGAGATTAATTGTTGAAAGCAATAGCCAAAACAGATAAAAATAAGTTAATTGAACCTTCGTTGTTTTCTAGTACAATTATTGGGGATCTTTCCCGGTTACACCACGTTAAATAGTCATTAACAATTCAAATAAAAAGCAGAGTATCAAATCAAAATAGCGCTAGTTGTCTCGACTCAAATTTAATCAGCATTTCGATTGTTACACTCAAGTAGGAAACAGATTTTGTTCAAACTTAAATTCGTGGTTCACCAAACCAAAAGATCAAAAAACGAAGATGACTGCCATTTTCCTGGGCATATAACAAGTACTTTGTGTCTTTGGAGGAGATCTGAAGAACGCTCCCTCGGTGGGTGTCGAACCCGTGACCTCCCGGTCGTTAGACGGACACCATATCCATCACACCACGGCGACATTCACCTACCTTGATGAGGCAAGGGGCATCTTTCTGGGAACACCGCACGGAATCCAGTCGGTGGTTGTAGAGCTCATACTCGGGGAACATGTTGCTGGGTACGAACTTCACGTCGGAGGAACCCTCGAACCGCACGGTCAGCGCAGTCAGAGGGGGTTGGCTCTGAAACTCCTGCAGGCGTAAACCACCAAAGTCACGATCAAAGACGATGTTCTGGTTTTGAATAGCATCTATAAAGGCGGACCGTTTGGTCATATTCACGAAATTGAACGCATCACAAGCCCCGCCGGTCAGGCACGCCGTCGAGTGAACGCGCTTGACGGAGAACGCTGTTACAAGAGCAGACTGAATAGCGTATTGCGTGTACATTGACTGCGCGGCGTGCATGGTCTGTTCCTCTGGCGCCATTGGGCGGCAATAGTTCAAATGCACCTCGTTGGAAAACTGACAGTTCATGAGACCTTCGAACATTTCTTTGAAAAATCGATTCGCGTTGGCTTCTGCTTTCAGTGTCTCCGATATTGTAAGACTGTTCTTCCAGTGGGTTTGAAACTCGGAAATTATTCGCCGAGGGGGGCTTAACACAAACGCGCCTTTCGAAACATTAGGAAATTTGCCTTCAAAATATGTCCCGGTTTCCGAAAGAATTAAGCTGGGCCTGTTGAAGTGAGCAGTTTTGTTGTCGTTTTCCAGATTGTGTATTGCTTGGAACAAAGCCTCAAGAATTTGATAGCTTCCGAACACTATTATACCGCTTACAGGCGGCTCGTTTCTTGTTTCATTGATCTTGTAGACCTTGTTCCTCACTACATCTTCTAGCATGGTGACATTGTATTTCTCAGGCTCTATTGCAACGGTGCCAACCACACAAATGTCGGAGCCGACCAGTCTCTCCGATAGCTCCCGGAAGCCGCCGCGCCCGTACGAGTCGTTGATGTAGATCATCGTGATCATCGTCCAGCGAGCCGCCACGAGAAACTCGTACATTACCTGCCAACACGAGACGAACGGTGAATTTGCGGTTATTAATACTCAATAGCCTTGCACAGTTTTTAGGATCGATCAGTGAAAAAACTACATTATATAACACTTTATTTTGAATCGATACTAAATAATTTACTTTATTTTTTTTGACAATATGATTTATTTATCTATTCTAGATAACATTTACAAGATACCTTATACAGATAACAAACGAAAAGAAGGTATGGTCGAAACAAAGTTTCGTCACAACGTGACGGTATGGGTTGTTAGGTAAATTTCGGTCATATACATGTTAAAGTAACATTAAAAGAGAGACAATAAAACGCATCCAAATAGTCATGCGCTACCTGAACTTGAATATCGTCTGCTGGGATGGTCCTGAAGAAGTTCCGGTACAGCTCGCGGTTGCGCAGTGAGGCGGAAGTGGCACCCCAGCTGACCTGCAGCAAACGATACTGGTCAGGCATCGAACTGAGCATGCGCGAGATGGCTTCAGACTCGGAACTGAATTCGGAGCCGATTACACCTGACAGAAATAAGTTCGAAGGTCAACATCTCATAATTAGCAACGTTTAAGGACAGTTACACTTTCACGCATAAAAACGTAATAACTCTATATATTTAACATTTGGGAAAGTCGTATATTTACCAAAACAGCAATTTCATAGTGTGGCCTTAGTGCAATTTATAGTTTAAAATATCCAGACGATATACCGATAAGCTGTCAGAGTTTCCGATTTTTTTTGTCTACCACATATGGGAATTTATTTGATAACAATTAAAATAATGTGTTTCGTTTTTGTTTTACTTTAATTTTGTTTTATTTCTTGCATCATCACAATCTCATGATAACGCTATTCATATTTGTTCGAACGAACATTTAATACATCTGAAAAATCCCACCTCTAAACAAATGATCTCAGTTTATATATGAATCATTGCACCGTTGATAATTACGCTGACTAACAAAGAACGGATCATGACTTAACCCATTTATGCCTAGTGGACTCTACCATCCTTCTAAATTATATCAATTTATTTCCAAAATTAGGGATGTCTAGTATATTTTTTTCTATATTTAGAATATTTCTTACAGAAATTCCTTTAAGCAAACAGCACAGACCCTGATGAGACGCCGCATCATGCGGCGTCTCATCTGGGTCTACGCTGTTTGCCAAAGCCTTTTTCTAGACGCTAGGCATACATGGGTTAATCGAATTCTCAAAATACGCGTGTTTTTTCATATTTGTCATCGTTTTTTAAAACAGTTTTATCACCGTTATATTGTTATTTAATGACAATATGTTTGTAAACAAAGATCATCGCGATTCGCGACAACCTCGACTTAAAAGCCATTTATTAAATACACCTTATAATTAATTGGCTGATCATTTTCTGTTTAACAAGCAAATTCGTTGAATTGATATCCCCGCCAATATGCTTCTGGACACTCATACCAAGTTTCAATGAAATCCGCCAAAGCACTTCCAAGGTATGGCTCTGGACACACAAAAAAGCTTTTTTTTTCAAGATACAAAGGGCCATAACTCTGTTATTAACTGATGATGTACAATGCCATTTGGCGTGCATCATCCTATTATCCATATATATATAATCATACCCAGTTTCAATGAAATCTGCCAAAGCACTTCCAAGATATCGCTCCGGACGGAAAGACGGACGGAAGGACGGACGGACAACGCCAAAACAATGGCGGGGATAATAAACGCATTTCGCCATGTATATGACCTACTTCCGTTTGGTTTTTCAATTTATATAGCTATTCACTTTTTGGATTAGCTTGACAGTATACGCCAGACGGCCAGATTATATGATTCACATGACTTGTCTTGTTGTCGCGCGGAAGTTAGGGCCTCGCATGATCCTGTTGATTAGACTATTTTGTGCACTTGGAAAGTGTCGTGTTAAATAGCAAAGTAAAATTAAATGAACAGTTCTTCGGGTTTTGTGCGTTATTTATTCCAGCGGATTACGCAACATATCTTGGTTTTGGTGCCTTGATCATGACCGAAGCAAAGTACAGTAGTCAATATCACGATTACTGGCCACTGGAGAGGATAACTACATTCATTATAAGGTCTTTGTATGTATTCTTTTTATTTATAGATGATTACATAATTTATTTTCGGGAATTTATGAAATGATCAAGTTATAAATAAAAATGGAAAAAGGCGTCATAACGAATTTTTGAAGATTAAATTATATTTTTTTTTACTTTGTTATGTATTATAGCAAAGCAACCATTCCAGTACACAATGAGCAAAGTGCTGCACCTTTAAATATCGTATTGTAGAAGGTACTATAATATTGCTTTAACTCACTGAATAATAAATATCAATCTAAAATGTAGTTTATTCTCTTTTGTTTTTGTTAGAAGAACTACATTAAGACGAGTGATAATTCTTATAAAGTCCAATACTTCAAGAATAAAACGAAATACAATTTTGTTTTGATTGGTATTATCTGAAAAATATCCGATCAATAAGGAATGTAAAAATAGATAAGAATATTCCTAGAGATTTATTTAATATGGCGTACTATTACATATTGGAACCCCTGTAATATATTTGTAAATCATTCGGTTGAATATGACAAATATAATGTCTAAAAGGCAATATAGAGCATTCTAGACACGTCGGAATAATATACCTTTATAGTGTTTCATTGATAAGTTTGATAAGTAATGGCTTAGTAAGAACATTTTTTTCTAGCAAATGTTTTTTAATAACGGCTATATCTATTTTTAAACCATGTATGCATAGCGTCTAGAAAAAAGGCATTGGCAAACAGCATGCGGCGTCTCATCTGGGTCTGCGCTTTTTGCCTAAAGGAATTTCTATAAGAAATATTCTAAATAAAGAAATAAATATACTAGACATCCCTAATTTTGGAAATAAATTGATCCAATTTAGAAGGATGGCAGAGTCAACTAGACATAAATGGGTTAATTAGAAGGTGTGTCAGCGTGGTTTATACCGTTGATAAAGCGTAGGCTCTTAGTGCGATACTGTGCAATTATTCTTTGCAACTTTCGAAAGAACATCCGAATACATTTTGATTTACCGAAATAAGTTAAAATTACAATTTTCATAAATCATATTGCTATAATTGATTGAATTGATTAAAATAGCACTCAATCCGGAAGTGGGATAAATTAAAACGCGTTTAACAGAACAAGAAACAGAATTTCCAATAAAACGATTCTTACATGAAGATTTTATTGAGGTGAGGGATCCAGTATAAAGATTGTTACTTTAAGTTATTGTTGTTTATTAGTACATTTAATGTCGACATTAGATATTGTGCTTAAATATGATATGATTAATTTATAATATTTATTAACCTCAATGTTCGATGTGTAAAATAATCCATTAACAATTGTTAAACATAAAATACATGCAACACTCTGAGGATGTTATTATATGCTGAATCAGCAAGAACCATTACACATTCAGAATACAATTTGTTGTGGGACTCGTTCATCTCAGTTTTATTGAAATGTCATATGGCACAGAAAGACGATTGTTATTGCAAAAGTCTATATTATTAACAGCCAGTAATGACACTTTATTTCTCCATTCGTGCCAATATTACCAGGCTGAATGTTCTGTTTGGCAACATTGTTTGATATACAATTCTAAAACAAAATTTATTTCATCATTACACTTATTAACATTTATATACAAAGAGATGTTATATTGAGTACCTCTGCACAGTGTGTAAGATTTCTATTTTTAAACCATTTATGCCTAGTGGACTCTCACATCCTTCTAAATTGGATCAATTTATTTCCAAAATTAGGGATGTCGAGAATATTTATTTCTATATTTAGAATATTTCTTACAAAAATCCATGTAAGCAAACAGCGCATACTCTGATGAGACGCCGCATCATGCGGCGTCTCATCTGGGTCTACGCTGTTTGCCAAGTCCTTTTTTTCTAGACGCTAGGCATAAGTGGGTTAATTTATTAAGAAGACTAGTATGAACATAACCTGTCGTATCAAACCATAAATCCGTTAATTGAATGCTAATTAATTTTGAAACTTGCCAAGTATGTGATAAAAAGATCTGAAACTTGCTGTAATATCATACCGAGATCTATTAAACTCGCCCTGGTAATGTATACATGTTCTTTTTTCAATTACGTAATTCATTTACCCATTCATGGTATTGAAAAATTAATAATACGAGACATTTGAAAACTGGAGCATTTACGTCATGCAACAGCCACATCGAGTTTTACTGTAATTCAAGCATGGGGATCTGGGATTAATACGTTTGCCCGTATAACTGTCCGCCTTTGTTTAATGCAACATTACAATGAGCTGGTTAAATATGTATTACTCGTTTATAAAATGTATTTCTTTACATAGAACACGCGCACATGATTTCTTAACGCAATACACATTGAACAAACACTATACGGAAAGTGTTTAACTTATTGATACCATTTATTTTCCGAAAACACAAACAACCTCACACTGCACGTTACTGTTCTTGTACATACATCGGGGCAATTAAATACGCACCTTAATGGATAATATTGAAGCACGCTGTTTTTTTTTTACAGAATATTCGTCTTTATGAAGGATCGTTCTTAACAGAGTTTACTTGACTATGCTACAGATTAAATGAGTCTATATGAAATATCGTTTTCTTTAACGATAAGATAACGATAAGAATAATACTTTGCAGAGTAAAGAAGTCTATGTGGCAGACTGAAGGCGTATATATGAAGTATATGTCTTGACATTATACATGTGTATATAATAAATGAGTCTATTGCAGTATAGATCTTTACAGCGTAAATACTTCTATAATAAATGTGTGTATTTCAGTATAGATCTTTACAGCGTAAATACTTCTATAATAAATGAGTGTATTTCAGTATAGATCTTTACAGCGTAAATACCTCTATAATAAATGAGTGTATTTAAGTGTAGATGTTTACAGAGTATATGCGTCTACATATATGAAGTATAGATCTTTACAGCGCAAATGCGTCTATAAACACTTGGAGACTTCTCTAACGCAACATGTATTCAAATCAATATAGCTCCCTTGTTTTACAACGGATTTTGTTGAAATTTGGACTCAGACTAGTTCAAAACATATCTTATACTTCATGTAAATCTAATTGAAACTGGTCAGCATTACACTATCATACAAAGCAAATTTAATAAATCACCGAAAAAGTAAAATTCGCAAAATCGTACATCGTAAAATAAGAATGGAAAAAGTTAAACGCATTAACTTACACGTCTTAATGACCGACCGGTTTGCAAATCGCGCTCATTCATATTAATACGAGCCATATCGTTTTTCTAATTAATGCTACGTTTTCCGGTTGTAAAACCCCACCGAGAATGATGAAATTGAAATTCAATTGGAATTATATAGCGTTGTACTTAACTTGGTGAAATTTAGAACGCAGCATTTTTCAAACTTGTATATCTCAGTAATGAGTAAATATTGTGATGTAACATTGTACATGTGATCATTTGACAACAATATGTGCAAGCAAACGATAAAATCATTCATCCGTGACCATCGGATGCTTCAGCAAGAAGGTAAGGTAGCCTGCAATATGCCGATTGCGCTCCTGAAATTGTATACGAGACATATGATTTTTTTCTGGTGTATCCACCCATCTAAAATGAAGAAATTGATATTAAATTAGAATCATATCGCGTTTCACCATTTTCACGTGCAAAAAGATGAAAACAAACCTACCCCACGTGCAATAGCGCCCGATTATCACGGATGAATGATTGTATCGTTAACTTGCACAGAATACATGTATAGTCAAATAATTACATGTACAATTTTAAATCAAAATCTTAACTCATTACTGAGATATTCAAGTTTGAAAAGTGTTTCGTTAGAAAAGTCTCCACGTGTATTTGAAGTAGAGATCTTTGCAGCATAAATGTTATAGGTATCGTCCTTAATAGGGGTATTTAACTACGACCCGATTCCCCACGATTTGTCCCGATTTCCAATATTTTGAGGTCGGGAGACATTTGTAGCTCAATCGGCGAAGGTCCTACCTCATTCGAAGCTAGTCGTGGGCCGGTCGTAAGTGATTCCTGCAACTCGTGAGCTCCCGAAAAATCGTAGCCAGATTTTAAACGTGTTTAAAATTTGGCAAGGACCTCCAAGACTAAATTTAATCGCAGTGGACTCGTAATACCCCCGTCATATCGGACTGGCGTCCTTACGGCGACCCAAGTCGCCGTGAGGACGCCAAAGACGCCGGAGGAACGCAGTAAGGACGCAAGAGGACGCAGTGAAGACGCCAAAAATTGCTCAAGACGCGAGCCCACGGCGACTTATTTGAGCATGTTCAAAGTGGTCGCCGAAGTCCGGCGTTTTTACTGCATTCTGTTAAGGACGCATTAGTCGTAGTAGGGACGTGGTAGGGTCGCTGTAAGGTCGTCATGGACGTCAGGTGGTCGCCGCTCAAACCCACAGAAAATGATAATTGACTGCAAGGAGACCGTACGGCGACCTTATTGCGACTTTAGTACGTCCTTTGTACGTCTATTACGTCCTCAGAACGACTATGGCGTCCTTACTGCGACTTCATTGCGTACTTACGGCGTCTATTGCGACTCTACTACGACTATGGCGTTCATACTGCGATCCCAGTGCGTCTTTTTGGACTTATTAAGGACGCCATGAGGACGCACAGAACGCCATAAACCAGGACGCTGGTGTGACGGGAAGGCGAAAAACAGCATTTTTACCGAAAATATCATTGCCGTCCTTACTACGACAATCAGAAATTTCCAGAAAAACAGGCTTAGGTAGCCGTAAGGACGCCAGTCCGGTGTAACGGGGCTACAACAGCGTCTAAGTGCGTTCTTGGGCGTCGTAATGGAATCATAGGTAATTCGTGACTCAATCGGGAAATCGGTGATCACGTGATCTGTCTACGAATCAGTTACGACTTTGTCAAGACTCTCACGAGTTCACCCCGAGTGAGTTGAGAGCCCGCTATGATTCTGGCGATTTAGATCATGACTCTCACGAGTTCACCCCGAGTAAGTTGCGAGCCCGCTAAGATTCTCGCGATTTAGATCAATATCAATAGATATTGGCGCTTAATTCATGGGTGCGTTCGGCGAGGTCCTAGCTTAGTCGTGACCGATCTTCATCGTTCGTAGTACAGTCGCAGTACATTCTTACGCATCGTAGTGAAGTCGCGATCCTATTCGCAAGACTTCAACCGAATCCCACGATTCGTCGTAACTCAAACGTACCAGTGTCGTAACTGAATCGCAGACTGTCACGAGTCTTTCCGATTCAATAAATGTGAGAAATCGTAGCGAATCGTGGGCTTGTTTTCATAGTGGAATATGGCCATTAAAGAGTAACATAAGTATGTATTTAGCATCGTTCTTCTCAGAGTAGACGAGTCTGTTTGAAATAAAAACATCTTTACTGAACGAATATTTTGCGTTTTGAAAAACAGAAACTGAAAGAGTCTTATGCTAAATGACGGACACATTAAGGCCATATATAGATAACAAAGGGTGACGGCATTATCGGTTTTGTTATATATCAGGTTATGGTAAGAATAAAATTATGACAGCGCTTACAAAGTATGTTATATATTTAAACGATCAGGCAGTAACTTCCAATTGTGTGTATCATACAACAATTCCCCCTTTCATTTAATGCTTTCCGGTGGTTTATAGAGAAATATCAGTGAATTAAAAATGATAATGCACCGTTTTTGCACTGTTATTCTATTTCAGCAAAATACAAAAATAATCATTTGTAATCATTCGTAATCATTATATAAAAATGAAATCTGTTGGATTTGGTGGAATTTCGATTTTAATTCACACGTGATCTTAGAACAAAAATATGTTATCACTGTAGGCTGCTCCATTCGTGAAAATATTTTTTTCTATGATCACTCGTGAATTAAAATCTATATTCCACCAAAATCAAATGAATATCCTCGTTATAAAGACAGCATACACTTTATTGTTAAGTTGAAGTTATATGAGCTACTCTAAAACATCGACTGATGTAAGAACATGCTATTGAAGTGAAATAAACAATATATCGGGCAGCTTTTTATCAGGTGGACATGAAGTGGTATAGAATTATAATACAATGTGTGAATAAATCTCCTCCGTTTATAAAATATTTGAACTTGAGGCGCATGTTTTATTCAATTCAACCGACTTGATGTAAATGATCCACATGTTTGACATTGGAATTGATAAATATAGCTTTTCACAAACACACTCGTAGAAGTTGTAGAATTTATGTACTTCTAAAATTCGCCAAAATATAAAGAATGCGCAAGTGTTAATTTGAGAA
Source organism: Dreissena polymorpha (assembly GCF_020536995.1). Taxonomy (NCBI): domain Eukaryota; kingdom Metazoa; phylum Mollusca; class Bivalvia; order Myida; family Dreissenidae; genus Dreissena; species Dreissena polymorpha. The sequence continues at coordinate 13,027,246 of NC_068369.1, forward strand.
TATAATTATGAGGGCCCGATTTCACAACCCTAACACTAACCCTAGCCCTAACCCTTACCCTACCCTACCCTACCCTACCCTACCCTACCCTACCCTACCCTAACCATAACCTTAACCCTCATGGGGAGCCTAGAACTGAAACTAACGAGGCTCAGATGCCCACTATACAATAAATCATATGTTTTATGGTTGTCTGTTTCTTCAAGTATCGTTAATGTAATTGATTGTGCGTTCAGTATACTCTGGGATGGAAACTTTGTTATTTGATTTGCAATATGATTGATGCAAATGTCTCCATTCATTTCTGAGTCCGAGAATACGTGTACAGTGAGGGTGTCTAGAAATCAAGGTGCACTGTCGTGCAGATCATACTGTCAGTAGCTAACGACTGTCCTAGTTGAATCAGATGTCGAGCTCAATGGCCATAGAACTAATTTCTCGACCCATCTCTACACAGACTATATGTGGCCACACTGGGTCTTCAACTCACGCTTCCCGGACTGATACTCTACCAATAGACAAGCGCTCTAGCAATAGACAAGCGTTTTAACAATAGACTAGCGCCTTAACAATAGACTAGCGCTTTAACAATAGACTAACTTACCGACGACGTCGATTGTGTCGTTGTTTCCCATCTCCACAATCAGTTGGTGTGTAACCTGGGTGGCCCTCTCCACAGACTGACACGTCGGGCTCACCCTCAGACCTCAATAATTATAATAATAATAATAATAATAATAATAATAATAATAATAATAATAATAATAATAATAATAATAATAATAATAATAATAATAAAAATAATAAAAATAAAAATAATAAAAAAAATAATAATAATTATTATTAATAATACGGGCAAAAACCCGCAAAGCGGACGTTGACCGTTCATACATATGGGAATTTAGACATAAAATTACATAAGAATACCACATATGGATACGTCTAAAAAAAAATTGCCACGCGACATATATTTTCGCGATGCTATTTATGACCTTGAACAAATCAAAAACACTTTGACATATGCTAAATCACATGTAAATACATACCTCAGGAAAAGTTATATCAATGACATCATAATTGTGTAGCGAATCGCACTAAATATTCTCGCATTATTTGTTTTTCTTCGCAACCGTTCCAGAATTAAGTTATTACTCAATTATCTCCCCTGAATGCTCTTCTTTAGTGGGTATAAGCCGAAGACTGGTTCACTGCATATAGTGACAGTCTTTACCAAACAAAATTTAGGTGAACATAACCCGTCTTTAATATTTTGCCGAATCTCAGATTTCTGTCGAATTTATTTGCTTTGATCTTTTCGATATCTTATTGTTATTATTATCCTGACAAATCACAAACGCTTGTAAAAAAATATTTGTTTTAAACATTATCGTTGGCATCTCTATTCTTCCAGTATTCTCGCGGTATTTCAATAACGACACCCTACTGTTTATTTGTCAGAATTTGTGACGCATTTTCCATTCGCTCTCAGAAAGAAGTTTTACGTGTGATCATGAGTAATATTCTGGTAAGTTGTCGTTGTTATCCACCAGAAACACATTTATTCACAAAATTTAAAGATATTCCAATCTAACTTTTTAGTCTTTTAGCTTAAATTTTTAACGTATTTACACCTCGTCTGCTCGCACTTTACCGATATCCCGAAAGGTTACATATCACTATAATTAGTTTAGGACTAAAAACCACAAAATCCGATACCGTTGGATTTTTGTACCACAATCTTACGTAAAAAAATCTCCCAGATTCGAAATCAACAAAAAACAAGACATTTATAAATTGTCTGCATTATTGATCAAATTTTAAGATATTTGTTGGTTTTCCGTTTTTAGAAGCTGTTCTGCCAAGGCAAGAGCTGGACATGATACAAGTCATTCTATCCAGCAAAACTGACAGTTTTGGTTTACAGAAATCAACAAAGGAGGGATTCCTGAACTATCAAAATTTCCAAGCTATACACACAGTTATTATTTATGGTGATCTTTATTGGTTCTGTTTGTTTACTTGGATGGAACATGTGTGAACTTTTATAGAACTTTGAAAAGTCTATATATGTCTATCTATAAACAAAAATCAGCTATGGTATAATAAGATCAGATGTGCAGACAATGTCAAAGAGTTGTTAAATTAACAATTTGAAGGCAATTATGCTGAAAAAATATGAAAGTTCCCATGCAAATTTTGTCTGTATATCGACAAGTGTCTGCCGATAATTGTCAAACTAGTAATACAAAAACTTACCACAAGTATGTAAAAGCACTAAGTACCCGTGATCATTTTTAGTAAGATAGTGTAATTCTAAACAGTAGCAAATAGCTTGTTTAGTAAATGCAAAATGCAATTAATATGATTTTCGTTCTATTGTGTAATTAATAATTTGGTTGTTACTTGTTAATCCATGATAAATGTTTTATGGCTAGTACAAAACCAGCAATGTTATTTTGTAAAAGGTAATACAATAACACCACTTTGTAATTTCATATACGTAAATATTCTTGAAATGTAGGTTGATGACAGTGTTTTAGTTTTACTTATTTTGTAACTATTATTTTATGTGCAAATAAATGATGTGAAGTGTTTTGTATCTCCGCACAATACCACCTACCTTTTTATATACATGTATGTACTGTGTTATGTGTTATTTGAATGTTTAAATTAAAAAATATGGTTGATATAACATGATGCATTCTAATATTTGCATTCAAATTGTAACTAGAGCTAAGTGAATGCAGTTTAGACTGTGATTTTAGAATTGCTACAAAATGGCTAGTTTTTTAGTGGCGACAAAATTTAAACTATTCAACAATAATTTGCGAAAGAAATTTAGAAACCTGCGCAAGATACCTGTATTTATTAAATATTTTAATTGCAAAACAAGTATGTTGTTATGCTGTTACACATAATTATACATTGATAATAAATAACAGAGGCGTATCCAGAAAATTTTCAGACGGGGGGCTCAACAGGGGAGGGTGCGGGAGTGGTGTCCCCTTCCGTCGTCGAACTTGTTTTGAAATGGCACCTTGAAATGATGCGATTTCCTGCTATCTAATCAGCATTTTGCATGATAAAAGTGCATGTAAAACAAATAAGAACTTGAGTTCACACATCAAGTGTGACAGACACACGGACAGACAGACACACAGGGGTAAATCAAATGTCTCTCAAACCACTAAAGTGGTGGGAGACATTATCTTTATCCATAACTTTTTTAACAGAATTAGATGGATGGACCTCCTATTTAACCTTGTTGGATATCCTACTAGGTCAACTCAGGTACAACATTAAAATGTTTGTGTCCATGTCCCTATGAATGGAAAGCAGGCACACAGTGGAAAACCTGTCCTGACCCATTGATGATCTTAGTCTTGTCTTAACAAGTCCTTGGACACTGATGCTCTTTTCACACTCGCATGATGTGACAGGGAACACACATGATATGGACAAAACAGTGTAAATGATGGGGTATAGCTGGGAATCACAATGTGCAACAGAGCTCTGAAGGGTAGTAGGTGGGTTGGGTACACCCTTCTACCTAGCCTGCCATATAAAGTGCAACTCAGCAGGCAGGGACTGAGGGGAAGGGAGATCATCATTGAACCATTCAAGGTCACTAGCACTGACAGGAGAGGAGCACATTTGTTCAGGTATAAACTTCAATCCCATGGCTGCCTTAGTCTGCAAATAACTGAATTGGGTGTCCATTTCGTTCACAAAAGTGTCAACAAAGGGAGTCGTTAGGTTTCTTGTGTAGTTTAATTCGGGTGTTGCTGCCTCGATGTTGTCACGCTTTTAGAAAATGATTTAGTTTCATATAGCAAAGTAATTCTTCATTTTTGAGTCTTTTTTAATTTCAAAAACTATGGATGAACATCAAAGCAGTTAGCCCGATTTGTAAAAAAATAAAAAATAAATAAAAATAATTGCCATTCATTAAGTGTGCAGTTGAATTTCACTGGCAATAACTTGTTACTCAAAAGGATTATCATTCTAAAGAGCTAATACCAGTTAAACTCATCAAAGAAATTACCGAAAAAATAATTATGATTGTCCATTGCATTCGTCTAAACTCTTTAATTGCTACAACTTGAAATATTGTTTTTCACAAGTCTCATGCGGCAGCCATTTGTAAACATTTACATATAGCTAAACGTATTATAAGAAGACAATTAGTGGTGTAAACGTTTCCCAACAGTGGAAATCATTCTTCTGATGAAGTCGGTGATATACAGACGAAAGCTCCAGGTATGGCTTTCAATACGTAGTGTGTGTTATTTGACAGTCTAAAACTTATTGGATTTTAAAAAATCCTGTCAAATTTGTCAATCAAAATTGATTTGACACATCACATGAATTTGATTATGTTAAATCAGTGTACTGTATGCTAAATGCAACTGCTTTAGCAAGCTGTCAAGTTGAATTGAGAAATTTGATGAAACAAACTGTTTCCTGGATAGGACCAGTACTTAGTTTCTATATGATGTACCATGACGTCGAAAGTCTACAAGACCTTCTAGGTAGAACGAGTAATGTACTTCGACGTACAATTTTCACCGACCCTTGAGTGTTAGTCAATCAGAAGACACCTTACGTCTGTTGCTTTTAGAGATATTTGACATTGAACATTATTATTATTATTTATACCGAATTATGCGACTATCGACCGCTAACTCATAGATATTGTGCGTATTTATTAAACATTATTATTATTATAATTTATACCAAATACGCACAATATGAGTTAGCGGTCGATAGTCGCATAATTTGGTATAAATTACCCACTTAAGGGATCAATACAGAGACCTCCCAGTGACTAAGCTAGTTAGCAGACACTCCATCCACTATACCACAGACACCGAACCAGCTATAAATTCCTGTGGCTCGAAAAAAAAATCAGATGCTAGATCTGTAAGCTTGGAACATGTAACTCGTTTTAAGATTGATTTTTTTGGATGCATTACTTAAGCTCGATTGGTCATTGTCGGCTCGGGTACTACTAACATGTACCCCGGGTACTCTTAAGTATACTTACATGTACCATGGGTACGGTAAATATACTAAAACGTACCCGGGAAATTTAACGCTAAATCGGTCGTTGTCGGCTATTTTTTTTAAAATTAATTATATACACATGTATGTCAATTTTCTGTAAAATGGCCTCTATATTGTCGAAACTCATACTCACAAAGGATGTTGACGCAGTTTTTTTTAAAGAGAACTTTTGGAACAGCTGGAGAAATCCATATTGGCCACTCGCTGTGAAATTCATTGAAAACAGTAGCTCTAAGGCGGAGTTAACGGTCTGAATAACCCGATTTACTGTTGACATTTGTACGTGTTGTGTATTAGAAAATAGCGTACATGCGGATTATCGGACGTCCAAGGGACTTCCACCATTTGCATAATGGACGTACGACTGCCGTTTTCGGGCGTAATTTACGCCCGGACGTCCACTTACGGAAGCGCTGATTGGTAGCGCGTTTTACGACATCGGATTTTAGGCGGGAATACAACTCGGGTACAGTCTAATATCGACCGGGTACGATTAAGTATATTTACCGTACCCGTGGTTCATGTAAGTATACTTAAGAGTACCCGGGTTACATGTTAGTAGTACCCGAGCCGACAATGACCAATCGAGCATTACTTAATTATTGCAACAATTATAATATTTTGAACACAATCATGTCCATATATTTATTAAAAATACATGGTTATCAAAAAAACTTAAAAACCTTTTGCCCGTAAATTAGGTAGCACCTATAATCATAATAATAATAATAATAATAATAATAATAATAATAATAATAATAATAATAATAATAATAATAATAATAATAATAATAAAATAGTAATAATAATAATAATAATAATAATAATAATAGTAATAATAATAATAATAACAAGAGCACCGCCTTGCGGGTGCAGACCGCTCATCTATTTTCTTTTTAAAGGTGAAGGGACTCTCATTTTCAATCACAAAGGAGGGAGGAGTGGAGTGAAGAGGGGTGTATAGTGTGGGGTTGTGGACATTTATTACATTATCTTCCAAAAAAGCGAAAAAAAAAAAAAATTATAAAAAAATCGGGGGGGGGGGGGTATAGTGTGAGGGTGTGGTGATAATTTGTGAGATGATCTTAAAAAAAAAAAAAAAAAAAAAAAATCAAAAAAAAAATTTGGGGGGGGGGGGTGGGGGGGTGGGGTGGGGGTATAGTGTGAGGGTGTGGTGGTCATTTGTGAGATGATCTTATAAAAAAAAAAAAAAAAAAAAAAAATAGGGGGGGGGGAGGGGGGGAGGGGGGGGGGAGGGCACGGGGGATGGTTTGGGTGAAGTCTATTGTGGTATGTCAGGTAAGAGTAGTTTCATCAAAGTATCAATCAAATCTAATCATAAATAAAGAAGTTATGGCAATTTTAGCAAAATTTAATAATTTGACCTTGAGAGTCAAGGTCATTCAAAGGTCAAAGTAAAATTCAAGTTGCCAGGTACAGTAACCTCATGATAGCATGTAAGTATTTGAAGTTTGAAAGCAATAGCCTTGATACTTCGAGTGGATCGAAACACAAAATTTAACCATATATTAAAAGTTACTAAGTCAAAAAAGGGCCATAATTCCGTAACAATGACAACCAGAGTTATGCAACTTGTCCTTTTACTGTACCCTTATGATAGTTTGTGAGTGTTCCAAGTATGAAAGCAATATCTATGATACTTTAGGGGTAAAGTGACCAAAACATAAAGCTTAACCAAATTTTCAATTTTCTAAGTATAAAGGGCCCATAATTCCGTCCAAATGCCAGTCAGAGTTACATAACTTTGCCTGCACCGTCCCCTTATGATAGTTCATAAATCTTGCAAGTATGAAAGCAATAGCTTTGATACTGTAGGAATAAAGTGGACCTAAACACAAAACTTAATCAAATTTTCAATTTTCTAAGTATAAAAAGGGCACATAATTCTGTCAAAATGCCAGTCAGAGTTACATTACTTTGCCTGCACAGTCCCCTTATGATAGTTAGTAAGTGTTGCAAGTATGAAAGCAATAGCTTTGATGCTTAAGGAATAAAATGGACCTAAACACAAAACTTAACCAAAATTGTCAATTTTCTAAGTATAAAAAGGGCACATAATTCTGTCAAAATGCATGCCAGAGTTATCTAACTTTGCCTGCCCAGTCCCCTCATGATAGTAAGTAAGTGTACCAAGTTTGAATGCAATAGCATTGATACTTACTGAGAAAAGTGGAACTAAACGCAAAACTTAACCAAAATTTTCAATTTTTTAAGTATAAAAAGGGCACATAATTCTGTCAAAATGCACGCCAGAGTTATCTAACTTTGCCTGCCTAGTCCCCTCATGATAGTAAGTAAGTGTACCAAGTTTGAATGCAATAGCATTGATACTTTCTGAGAAAAGTGGACCTAAACGCAAAACTTAACCGGACGCCGACGCCAACGCCAACGCCAACGCCGACGCCGACGCCGACGCCGACGCCAAGGTGATGACAATAGCTCATAATTTTTTTTCAAAAAATAGATGAGCTAATAATAATAATAATAATGATAATAAATACCCCGATATTTCATGGTAAATGGACCAGGTCTTGAATTAAAAAAATGTTACACTTGAAATAAGGCCGAACAACTAAGAGAGCTACGTATTTCCTATTAAACACTCATTTTTGAAAGATAAATATTACCAGTACGATCAACTTCGGTTTTTTAAGTACACTGAATAGGATTGTTAGCTTACCATCTTAGGGATTGTGAAATATGCGATGATCGTTGACGTGTATCAATATTGATAATATAACTTTTTGAAATGTATCAAGTTGTGTTCTTAACGGACCAAAAACTAGAGATCACGAGATCGTAAGAGAGCTGACAAATGTGATCATACCAAGCTGACAAATGTGATCATAACATGTTCCAAATGTGTGTGTGGATCAGAATTTATTAACAGGTCATCTCGAGTCTTCACGACAACTTTACGTACTGACCTGAACCATGTGACCTTTCAGGGCAGACCATTATTTTTTAGTAGGTCCAATTTTATCCCGGTCCGGGTATTCACCAAACAAATATGTACAAAACACGCTGATCCCTTTTATGGACCATTAAGTAAAGACTAAGTCTATGGGTTGGTTGACTTCCAAATCAGTGACTTACCCAGCTTCAGACCGTTGGTGAAGTTGACGTCGTTCAGCCGCCCAAGCGTCCACTTGATTGCGTTGATCGCTTGCAGCACCTTCACATCCGGTACGCGACACGAGCTGCCGGAGTACACGGAGCCGATAAACTCGATGTAGACGTCGCCCGGAAGTAGCACTGTTCCCAGCCCATTCACGCTGATGAAACAAAACGTAAGTGCACACAACGCCGCTAGAAGCACCCGCGCTCTTTGCTGCATATTGGGATAAGGAGTTTGTAGATCTAAAAAAGAAATACACGAAGATACATAATCAATATATAGTTGTGATGGTTCAGCCCTTCGGTCTAGGCATATGGATTCGGTTTCCACAAGGTTCTGTTTAAGAAGCTCTATTCTCAGCCCATTCGCACTTGGAAACAGGAAGTAAAATGCATAACGCCGCTAGAAGCGTCCCCGCTGTATGCTGCATAATGGGAAAGAGATTCGCGGATCTATATAGTAAATACGTGTAGATAATAATGCATGCTTTTTTGTTGTCTAGCTTATTGGTTTAGACATAGGTATTCGGTTCACACATGGTTCTATCAGTACATATCTTACTGTATTTCAGCTACTAATTAATTCACAGGTAGACGTACTTTCAAAACAGAAATAATTCATTCAAAAACAGTTATTCAACAACATATTCCATATAATTGACTGAAATAAAGAACAAAAACCATGGCTAATTTAACCTACCAAGAAAAACTGTACAGCGTATTATTTGAACCCTATTTCACGTCTTCAGACTTTTTTTAATTTTCGGTATGACTATTTACCATTTTTGCTTTACATCTAGGTGCAACTGAAGGTCCGTTGACTTTGATTGACAGGTCTGGTATCGTATAAATAACATAAAACGCCGATTGTCTGATGTAACATTTTATCGTCTGTTTCATAGATCCTCTTTAATATTTTAGAACATATTGAACATACAGCGCATATTTTGATCTCATGAATTTCCTGGATTGCACCATTAACTGAAACGTATATATAATCTTTAAGAGCATTGCTTTTAAACATGCTAGTTCTAGCTGTTGATTGGTTGCTTTAAGTTATGTTTTCTCTTAAGATGGAGAAAACATATTGGGAAACCTACTATACAATTGTTCCAGTAATTTATATTTGCTCGACCAATCAAATTATAGTAATGTTCGGAAAAACGTAAGAACATCAACGTAAAATATTATTGGCTCAGAATGGGTCTTGCTGCGACCCGTTCTAACCTTTATCATGTAATGCTTGTTCACACACACATGTATATCCTGATTAAAAATGTTACTAACATAGAGTTTATACTACCATCCAAATTTAAAAGTCTGCTTGTTATGAAAGCGCGTTAGCTTTTAAATTTTCATTGTTATTATGATTATTTAACACTATTCCAAATACTACAGCTTTTATTACATTTTTTCGTTAGTATTGTGTGTATTATTGTATTTCAGTTTTGTTAGCAAATTAATTGCATTGCCTTGTTCAATATACAACAATATGTAAACAAGACCCTTTAGTATGTTCTTGTTATTACGTCAACCAATTCAGCCATGGTTTCGCTTATTATTTGTATTGCGTTATTGTTATAGCAGCCATTGTAATGATAATAATTGTAACCACTGTTAACAAGTACTGTCGTACTTATGTACTCTCACTTTTATCTAACACGTTTATAAGAAAATCGTTAAATATTTATGACGCGTGAAATTCACTGGTTGACTTTTTGACATTTTCCAAATGTTTGTAAGTCATAGTTTCAAAAAAAAAAGAATACTACATTTTACTACTCAAGGAAGCCAGGAACAACGAAATTTATACTGTGAATGTCGTTTGCTTATGATTTATCATTATTCGAAATTGAGAAAGGGGCAAAAATGTGACAGTCCAAGCTAAAGCATATCGCGCGATGCGATGAAACATAACTAAGTTCTACAACCAGGATAATTATCATGTACCGGAAAGGCCGAGTAGGTAGGAAATTGGCCTGTTGATCAGGAGAACTTCGTTTCGTTTTGTTTATTTCTACAATATGCACGTTTTTCAATATATGTGACTAGAATGAGCAATTCTGACGTGTTGTATTTCTTTTGGCGTTTTTCTTTTTGTCATACTTGAACTAAAATAGTAAGCAGCACGGCGCACATTATTGTATAATACCAGGGGTAGCAACGAATTTGCGAATATTCTAGATTTTATATTCGCTATTGAACATCCCTAAAGGCTTGTACAGCGGTCTATTATCAAACGTTTAAACCAGATCATGTTCGATTAAAACACGGTATTCAGCGATTATCTTTTATCATTTTCGAAACTTTGAAACTGCGCTGCATTGTTTTGCTTTACACAGCACAGGATACGACGAGGAACTTATAACAGATTACGCGATTTTCAACATACCTTACACAAACATAGAGCTATATTTATTATAAACGTTAATTAATTTTGTTATATTTTTAGTATAATAAAGACTTTTCTGTTGTTTTATGATATTAAATTCAATAAATATTACAACGCCCCTGTATTTTATTTAATATTCATACGTATATAATATACTATTCTATTTATGCGTGTATTTTATTGCATCTCGCTATATATGTGTTTACATGTTAACAATAAACATATAAACATTCAGATCTTGATTATAGACATACAAATGTATATTGAATACCAGACGATCGAATATTCGAATGCTTCAAGGAGGGAATACTGGAATACCAAATAAGCAATCCCTATTTTCCACCGTTTATTAAATATATTGCCCTATATGATGTAATTGGCAGTTAACATACAAATCACACCACCACACTCAACAAACGTAGTATCGTTTACTGAAGAAGTCGATAAAGACATAATTGTCATCGTTTAAATTGTGACATAACGGTATATTCATATTGTTTATTTTTATGAAAGAAATTTAAGTACAGATAGATTTAATAATAGGGAAATATTTTAATAATATGTTTGAGTATGTAACGTAGCTGTATGTTGCGGGTATTTAGGAATTAACATAACAGATGTCAGTTCGGATGGGACATGTAATGAAGTTTGAAAAATTGATTATGGAAGTATGGTTTCACTTCTCTAATGTAGTTCAATTATCGGGAACATCTGTTGACATGGTCATAATTTACTTCAACCCAATACATAATTCAGATATGATAATTATATAAGGGTAATTCCAATTTCCCAAGATACATAACGGATACAAGTTCGGATTGAATGTGCATCGGGGTTTACATAATCGATTATAGAAGTGTAAGGTTTCATATTATCAATGTGGTTTGTCCATAGAGAGCATCTGTTTGTATGATCAAGTATGCTAATGAAATGAGGTCTCCTGTTCCCAAAGTGATAATTGTGTATTGCACTTTTCTGCTGTGACGTATGATAGATGCATGAGCATCCATCCAATCAACAAGGGTTATTCAAAGGGGTGGGTTTAGAATATCGGTGGAAGAGAACAGTTAACCAACCAAGCATGAGATAGGAAATATCTAAATTGTATGTTCATGTACCTTGGAATAAATGCTGTGCTTTGTTGTAAGAAGGAATTATAGAGTCCTAGTTTGACAATCGAATAGAGCAGTCACGCTTTCTTGACGTGGCGGCCAATTGGCCGCCGCGCTGTAAAATTGTATTTCACGAACATTAGCAAGCGTTGTATTAGAAATTATTTAGCAGAAATAAATCGCGATGAAATCAGAAACGAACTTTGGTTGTTACGGTGTGTTCCCTACGAACAATGTGCAATTACGTCACACAGTAATATAAGTAGCTTTAAAAACAGCGTCTTTGCACACGTAGGACAGGATGTCTCATATGTCAGGCACTAAATAACAAATGAATAGCTATCGGTATATCTAAAATGAAATTCTTCATTTGTCATCACAGCGGTATGTACTCTTTACTGAAGCATCTAGCTAGGTTGGATAAATCAACATGTTACTGAAACTGAACGCCATTAAGTTTATAACATATATCCGTCACTTAAAGCATAAATATATATCAATACAGATGCTTGTCTCATTCTACACGCTGTTACTCAATACCATTGCAAAATGATGAAGATGTAAACAAAATGTTTACTAACGCGCAACTGCGTAATATATTTTAGTCTCTCTCTGGGAAGACGGTGCTAAATAAATATGCGTAAAGCGGCGTCCTCACAGGCTATTCAATGACGACACTTTCCGCTTTCATGATTTTTATTAAAAGAAAGTCTCTTTTTAGCGAAACTCAAGTCTAGGTGGAAAGTGTTACCCCTAGTTAGCCTGAGCAGACTGCACGGGCTAATCTGGAACGTTTCCTTACGCACGTGCATTCAGCCCCGTTTTGCCAGAGCGAGACTCGATTATAGACGTCAAAGACAAAATGATGCAGAGTTTAATAATTTCTATAAGTCTTGACGTAATTCAGGGCTCAACGATTCTGAAGAAAAGAGTATATGCTAAAAAATTAATAATGGAATTTTACAAAAATCACTGGTAAAAAAATGAATGTACATATTCTAAAGAACAAACATTAGAGAAACATAGATGCTTTAAAGCTAAAGCATCTTGAAATGTATTTAAAAAATCAGTAAAATAGCATAGATCTAGAAACCTAAAAACACAATACTTTTTTGTAGTTTAAATCCGTCAATAATCCGATTCCCGCACTTGAGTTCCACACACTGCATAATTTTCAAACAAAGAGGACGTATCCTGAACCTGAAAAACTACTATTAAAAGCTCTATAAAGGTGAGAAATTCAATTATTATGCATATAATCTGGTCTAATTGTTACGGATTTCAGTTACTCTTGCATAAAAAATGCCCATTACACAGTTAAGGTGCAACGTTGTCAAGAATTATGGAAGATATACCCATTTTATAATTGAAAGAAATGTTTACAACTTTGCAACTAACGTGATGTGTAGCCTCAAAGCGGTTACGTATGCTACAAATAGCCGAAAGAAAATTCAATTTGAATTCTATTTTAAACAACTATTTACCAGCAGAAAGTAACTTACTACATCACTACAAACGTTTTAGCCATTTAGAACAGACCTACTTTGCGAGTGATACCAGAAATCGTTGAAAATCAACCATATATATTTGGTGATCTGAGTCACTTTCCCTTTCAATTTACGAGTAAACAGCGATGTAAATTAACTGATTGTTGTAAACACAATTAACTTGGAGGACACTTCATTTTGAGCTCAAAACAATTTGTATTGCTCATTTTTGTATGGTTATGTCCAATAGCATATATATATATTGTTTGTTGATAACCTTTATAAACAAAATATGAAAAAAATATTTAAAAATCGGTAAATAATTACGGATCCTCACCTTTATAGAGCCTTCAACACAAAGATGGGACCCAAGAGAGATAGAGGTGCAGCAAGAAGAGCCGAAAAGAGACAGTCATAGGCCAAGTTGCTGAAAGGCCGAGGTCTCCAACACCACCGCCGGCAGAAGATGAAGAAATACTGGTTCCAAAGCCAGAGCAGCCACAGCCTCACCCTGCAGGGGATCATCTTCCAGTCATCACACCTGTTCCAGCAGCAGCCGCCAGCAAAATCGTACGTACAAACCATACTACTATGCAACACTAAGCGCAAAAAGAAGAGGTCATTGACTGGCTAAAAGACACTCCTTCCATCTACTCAAAGAGACTGACAGATTATAAAGACCCGCAGAACAAAGAGAAAAAAGACGTGTTGACGGTGCAGCCCTAAAAACCATTTTCAAGTCCAACCATACCCAGATGAGCCGCCTCAAGAGGACTGTGGGAAAGTCGGGTGAGGGTACTAAGACACTCGAGGACATGTCTGCCACGGATAAATGGGTCTGGGAGAGGTTCTCCTTCCTAAAAGACCACATCGAAAGCGTGGAACACAGAAACGTGGTGAGCATCCGTGGTAGAGGTAGAGAACCAACGGAAGTAATCATTCAGTCTGACTCTGGGTCAGAGTCCCAGCCTACAGAGCCACCCTCTCATAGTCTCTCAACAGAGAGTGTTGACTTGAAAAGAAGTCTGATGGAGTTTATGTCTGACAAGAAAGTTAGTCCCTCCAACTTTGCCAGACAATTAGATGAGAGTCTTGCCCAGCTTCCTGGGGACATCAAACGGGCCACACAGATCAAGCTTATGGAAGTGATACACGAATGACAGAGGCAGGCTGAGGAGCGCCATGAGATGTTTCAGCAGATGCCCACCTTCCCACAGCAGCAGCAACAGGTCGCCCTAATTCAGCCAAACCAGCCACAACGTCAGTTGTTCCTATCAAGCTCCACCAGTTGGCAGTGCCCCTCAAGAATGGTGTCACCAGTGGCAGCCTTCACCATCACTGTGGTCGACACAGCATATGCCAGGTCAACAGCTCATCAGTGTCTGGGGCTCCCAAGACTATCATTACATGAGCAGCAAATACCCTGCCCTGTACCCACAACCATCATCACAAACTTCAAATAGCTATACCAACATCCTGGACCTGAACACGGGGGCAACTAGAGCCATGACACCCCTAGCAAGGTCATCATCTTCACTAACAGCTAACCGCTCCCAAGGTTATACTGCTGCTGCTACTGAAAAGACCACATACTCCCCGAACGTGAGTGACTTTGTGAGCACAGCCATGACCACTGCAGGGATCACCACCAGGCCATCATCTGCTGTGACCCATCTGGGAACTCCTCAACCTTCATCTGAAGATGATATTGATATTTGATTACCTAAGAACAGCATGATACTGTAATTGACCCCAGATTGTGCATCAATTTATATTGTGTGGATAGATGACTTCGCCATGGACATCTAATGATTTGTAAACAGTAATTATATTTGTGTGTTTGTTGTTTGGTTCAGTTTGTTGCTTTTTGTACATATTGATATGTTTCTTTATAATTTAAATATTAAAAGAGAATATGTTACATTTAAAATAGTGCCTTTAACTTTGTTCAGTTTATTGCTTTTTGAGCATATTGATAATTTCTTAATAATAAAACAAATAAAAGAGAATACGTTACATTTAGAAGATGCCTTTAACTTTGTTCAGTTTGTTGCTTTTAGTACATATTTATAATATGTTTTTTATTAATAAAAATATAAAAGAGAATATGTTACATTAAAAAGAATGCCTTTTACTTCGTTCAGTTTATTAATTTTGTACATATCGATAATATGTTTCTTAATAATACAAATAATAAAAGAGAATATGTTACATTTTAACAAATACTTTTCACTTGAATCAGTTTGTTGCTTATTGTACATATAGATACTATATTTCTTAACAATAAAGTAATACAAGTGAATATGTAACATTTGGAAGAATACCTTTTACTTTCAAATAGAATTTTACAAAAAGACAGATATTAATTAAAAATTAGTTAAACAATACAACATACACACAATCATTTATGGCACATATCTAATTTTTAAATTCTTTAACATGATAATTTACAGTTACAATATTATCTGAAATTTTTCATTGGGCAAACAATAAAGTCTTCATTTAAACTAATGACAAACATATGAATTACATATAATAACAACAATAACATGGATAATAAAAGCATCTTACAAAGTACAAATATTTCAAATTTCAAAGTCAATTTTACAAATTAATGTTCATAATTTTCATAACACATTAGTATTCATCTTCAGCCTCTGACCCATTCCTCTCTTCTACTGCAGCAGGAAGTACAACACCAGCTATTCTTTGCTGCCAGTCAACAGCACCAACTGGAGAGACAAAGTAGTCTCTGAGATGATCTCGCTGATTTCTGGCATCCACAGTGGCGAGGTTCCCCCTCGCAGGTGGCTGTGAAACATCTTCCCAGTGAGGTCCATGTCTCCAGGCCCCAGGTACGAAGTTGTGCTCTTCCTCCTCGTAGTCCACCTCATTTGCTGCCATCACCACCCTATGCCTCAACAGGTTGTGCAGCACCACAGCAGTCTCCACCAAAGTTATGACGTTCTCTACCTTCTGTTCAATTGTTCCCAGCAGGCACCTAAACCTGATGGCCAGTATGCTAAAGGCATTCTCCACCACTCTTCTACCCCTTGAGATCCTGTAGTTGCAGATTATCTGCTCATCTGTTATCCCTCTTCTACTGTATGGTTTCATCATGTAGCTCTTCAGGGCAAAAGCATCATCAACCAGGATTAAGTATGGGATATCTGGCTCAGTTTCCCCAGGGAGACGGCATGATGGGGGTAGCCCTATGGACCCATCCTCCAGTCATTCAAAGAGTCCGTGAATATCTGGGAGTCAGACATGTGTCCTTTACCTCCCAGCTCAATCCAGATGAACTTGTATTCTGCATCTACATGGGCTAGCATTGGTATGGAGAAGAACCCCTTTTAGTTGTGGTAGATCTTGCCTGTGTTTGCTGGTTTCTTGATGGCTATGTGCTTTCCATCCAAGGCACCAACTGCATGGGGGACATTCCACCTCTGTTCAAACTGCTGGGCAAGGTGTCTCCAGGCTTCAGGGGTAATAGGTGGATTGAAAACTTCATCTTTATATGCCTGTACAATTGCCGTGCACACTTCTGGAATCAGCTCTAATATTGTGGAGATACCACATCTGAATCCATATGCCATTTACCTGTAGTTGTCCCCAGTGGCCAGATGTTTCAAGGTGATTGCCAGCTTGAGGCCAGCTGACAGAGGGTGCCTGTAATTAGTCTGCTGCTTCTGGATGACTGGTGCCACTCTCAGGATATCATCAAACACCTCAGGGTTTAATCGGGTGAAGTTTCTAAAGGCACCATGGTCTTTTAATCTGAGTTGTGTGTCAAGGAGGCTAGCGTAATGGCCATATTGCTGTCTTCTTTCTTCAGTGAGCCATGGCCTGGTCCAGCAGCTACTGATAAATGGCCTTCTACCTCTTGCTGGTATGTCAATCTCCCCTTGTCTTTGCTGTTCTTCCTCCCTCTCCTCTGCCTCAAGGGATAGATTATAGTTATACAACAGAGAGACAAACGTCATGTCTTCTTCGGATAGATCATGCTCTGGTAAATCTGGAACCTCTGGGTCTTGTTGTTCTGCCATCGTGTTCTGGAGTCAAAGATGCAATGATTTTGTGTATCTGCTGCATCTTTATATAGGCTCTGAATCAAAAGCGGGATAACAATCGGCAATCTCGACATTTTCCAATACGTAACAGAGCGTATAAATGCACAACAAAGCTTGATTGTCGTATCAGAGCCTGATTTAAAGCGTCATAATCGCATCAAAGAGTAATGAAGCGTAAAAAAGCTTATCAAAGCGCGATTTCAAGCGTAGCAAAGCTGATCAAAGCGGGATCAAAGCGTAAGGAATCGTTACATGATGGGAAATATTTTGTCCTCAAAGCGTCAACCAATTCGTATGAGAGCGTATCAGAGCTTATCAGAGCGTAATGTGCACGATGGAAGTCAATATACACAAACTAATTTTATATGCGGGGAGGTGAGCTCGAAGGAATGTCGCTTATTTCTTTTCGATATTTACGGATAAAAAGTATTTTTGAAAAAACATTAACAACACTGTGATGATTTTCAATTTGTGAAAATTATATATAATTTATTAATAAATGATCGTGAAATGTAACCAGAGAAAGTGTGTTGAGTAAAATTATGGACAATGTACTAGATAGCATAGGATTTGGCGAAGTATTTCAAGGTGTTTGCGATGTATATATTTTTATGTTACTTGTTTAACAAAGAATAGCATATATTGATGTACACAAATGGTTTTCGGATTTGTAAATGAGCCACGCTCTGCGAAAAGGGGTTAAATGTGTGTGCGTATAGTGTCGTCCCACATAAGTCTGTGCAGTCTGCTAGATTAACTAGATTTTTGTTTAGAAGAGACTTTCTTGAAACGAAAAATATCAAAAAAGCGAAAAGTGTCGTCCCTGATTAGCCTGTGCGGAGTGCACAGGCTAATCTGACACGGCACGTTATGCACATGCATTAAACCCCTTTTTCACAGAGCACGGCCCAAGTACATTTGGAGGTACACATTATAGTTTATTAAGCACATAAAGTGTCAGCCAACTGATTGAAAGTAGAGTCTGGTTATGGCAATAGTTGTATGAAATACCTTTAATAGAAGGAAATATAAAACAACGAATGCTTTTGAGGATAAATTAAACGTTTTACGTGAATGTCAAATATTAATTGATTTATACATACTTGAAAACGAAAATTTTTATAAACATGCATATATGATCAATAAAATCGATTAATGAAATAACCGTTGAACATCTCGAAACTTATATTTGTAAGGTCTTTACATTAAGAACACGAGTAAACTACGGCTAATCAGGAACGACACTTTCCGCTTTAATGGTATTTTTCGTTTAAAGGAAGTCCCTTTTTACCGAAAATCTAGTTTAAGCGGAAAGTGTCGTCCCTGATTACCCTTTGCGGACTGCACAGGCTAATCTGGGATGACACTTTACGCAAATGCATTATGCCCAGTTTTCTCAGAACAAGACACAATTATTCGAAAGGTATAATATTCTTCGTTAACTCATATGAGTCTAGCTGTTTGAAAAAGGGATATAATGCATGTGCCGTCCCATAGTGGGCTGTGCAGTCCGCACACGTTGATCAGGGAAGACACTAACCCTTGCCGTCTAGACTGAACTTCCGTTTTGAAAAACCTCCCTCAAACGTACAATTCCATTAAAGCGGAAAGTGTCGTCCCTGATTAGCCTGTCCGGTCTAGACAGGCTAAGCTTAGTCGGCACCTAACGCACATGCATTTAACCCCCATTTTTTCCCGAGTGAACTCATATATTTGAATATGTGTTATGTTGAGCTTGATATTGATATATAAATATAAAATAGAAATGATAATACTTTGCATCAAAACAGTTGAATAGTCATTATATTTATGCATGAATAAACGTGTATTGAATACATTTAACCTGTATGCAATCGACCGTTGCATCGTTTATATTAAAGTCGATATGTATTAAGGTATGCCCGAGGGCATAATGACATTGATATGAATTGCTTTAGAAGAAATACACCATAATGATTTGTTATCCCCACGCTTTTTGAAAAAAAGGTGGGGATATTGTGGTTATCTCCGCCGTCCGTCCGTCTGTCCGTCCGTCCGTCCGTCCTGGCCACTATCTCCTCCTACACTAAAAGCACTAGAACCTTGAAACTTACACACATGGTAGCTATGAGCATATGTGCGACCCTGCACTATTTGGAATTTTGATCTGACCCCTGGGTCAAAAGTTATAGCGGTTGGGGTGGGGCCGCGTCAGAAATTATCACTCATTTTTTTAGGTTATTTTACATTTACTTCTTTATTTCTACACCGATTCACTTCAAATTGATACTGGACCTCTCTTATGACAATACGGTCAATCTCAACCATGCATGGCCCCATTCCCAACCCTGGGGCGCCCCGCCCACATAGGCCACACCCACCAAAAATTTCCATTTACTATAATTTTTTCATTTCTACACGGATTCACTTCAAATTGATACTGAACTTTTGTTATGACATTAGGGTCAATCTCAACTATGCATGGCCCCAATCCCAACCCTGGGGCGCCCGCCCACATAGGCCACACCCACCAAAAAATTCCATTTACTTTAACTTTTTTATTTCTACACGGATTCACTTCAAATTGATACTGAACTTCCCTTATGACATTAGGGTCAATCTCAACTATGCATGGCCCCATAACCAACCCTGGGGCCCCGCCCACATAGACCACACCCACCCAAAATTGCCTTTACTATAATTTCTTCATTTCTACACCGATTCACTTCAAATTGATATTGAACTTCTCTTATGACAATACAGTCAATCTCAACTATGCATGGCCCCATTACCAACCCTGGGGCGCCCCGCCCACATAGACCACACCCACCCAAAATTGCCTTTTACTATAATTTCTTCATTTCTACACCGATTCACTTCAAATTGATACTGAACCTCTCTTATGACAATACGGTCAATCTCAACTATGCATGGCCCCATTACCAACCCTGGGGCCCCGCCCACATAGACCACACCCGCCCAAAATTGCCTTTTACTATAATTTCTTCATTTCTACACCGATTCACTTCAAATTGATACTGAACTTCTCTTATGACAATACGGTCAATCTCAACTATGCATGGCACAATTACCAACCCTGGGGCGCCCTGCCCACATATGTCACACCCACCCAAAATTGCCTTTTACTATAACTTCTTCATTTCTACACCAATTCACTTCTAATTGATGATGAACTTCTCTTATGACAATACGGTCAATCTCAGCTATGCATGGCCCCATTACCAACCCTGGGGCACACCTAGGTCAAACATTCGGCGTGGGGATACGCGTCGGCCTCTGCCGCGCCATTTCTAGTTAAACATGTAACAATGGTGACAAAGAAATCGGAACAAAAGTAAAGTAACAGTTTTTATATAAAGTAAAACATACTCTTATGCATATGTTATAATCAAATATAAACATACTTAAAACATGAATACTTAATCCCATCCTTCAAACATTTGCCACAAATCGCGTTATGAACAAAGAAACTGACATTCAAGTTTCAAAACATAACTAATTGTTAATTATAGCATCAGCTGTCATGCTCTGCCGAACTGGTATTCTGGGTTTTAGTAAACATTTATGAATGTATGGGGAAAAAGTATTGGTTTGATTTACACGCATTGCCGCATAAATGTATTTATTATCGGTGTATGATTGAATAAAGTTGTTATACAGGTTTTGAAGGTGCGCTTGTTTAATGATGCGGAAATCAAGATTTACTCGTGCATAGATTTGTAGGTTTGTTCATTCGACAGGCAAGCAGGGTAGAGCGTTAACGTGCTTTAAATCGTTTTATTCTTCTGCTCAACCACATTTAATTGTGAAAGTTATTAGCTCATCTATTGTTTGAAAAAAAAATATGAGCTATTGTCATCACCTTGGCGTCGGCGTTGGCGTCGGCGTCCGGTTAAGTTTTGCGTTTAGGTCCACTTTTCTCAGAAAGTATCAATGCTATTGCATTCAAACTTGGTACACTTACTTACTATCATGAGGGGACTGAGCAGGCAAAGTTAGATAACTCTGGCATGCATTTTGACAGAATTATGTGCCCTTTTTATACTTAGAAAATTGAATATTTTGGTTAAGTTTTGTGTTTAGGTCCATTTTATTCCTTAAGTATCAAAGCTATTGCTTTCAAACTTGCAACGCTTACTAACTATCATAAGGGGACTGTGCAGGCAAAGTTATGTAACTCTGTCTGGCATTTTGACATAATTATTTGCCCTTTTTAGACTTAGAAAATTGAAAATTTGGTTAAGTTTTGTGTTTAGGTCCACTTTTTTTTTCTAAAGTATCAAAGCTATTGCTTTCATACTTGCAACACTTATTAACTATCATAAGGGGACTGTGCAGGCAAAGTTATGTAACTCTGACTGGCATTTTGACGGAATTATGGGCCCTTTATACTTAGAAAATTGAAAATTTGGTTTAAGTTTTTTGTTTTGGTCCACTTTACCCCTAAAGTATCATAGATATTGCTTTCATACTTGGAACACTCGCAAACTATCATAAGGGTACAGTTTAAAGGACAAGTTGCATAACTCTGGTTGTCATTTTTACGAAATTATGGCCATTTTTTTTACTTAGTAACTTTGAATATATGGTTAAATTTTGTGTTTCGATCCACTTTACTTCTAAAGTATCAAGGCTATTGCTTTCAAACTTCAAATACTTTCATGCTATCATGAGGTTACTGTACCTGGCAAGTTGAATTTTACCTTGACCTTTGAATGACCTTGACTCTCAAGGTCAAATAATAAAATTTTGCTAAAATTGCCACAACTTCTTTATTTATGTTAGATTTGATTGATACTTTGACAAAACTACTCTTACCTGACATACCACAATAGACTCCACCCAAACCATCCCCCGTGCCCCCCCCCCCGAATCCCCCCCCCTATTTTAATTAAAGATCATCTCACAAATGACCACCACACCCTCACACAATACCCCACCCCACCCCCACCCCACCCCCACAATTTTTTTTTGAAACGGTTAAAAAACACAAATATTTATTTTTATTATAAAACTGAGTATTTATCATTTTTGCAAGGAAATCACGGAAAAATACTACGATGAGATAGTTAACATATCTGTTGAAAAGAAAAACAGATTCATAAATTTGCCGAGCAACAGATACGAATTTGGCAGAATTCAGTATTTAAAATAATTCAATGCGGGGAATCACGTGGTCAGATTTGATAAAAAATGGCCGCCGATGCCTCGATTCGATGGAGAAATTGAGTCTTCAAACGTTTTCCGTCAGGAAATCGCGAAATATTCCATGAGTTATCTCCACACTCAGACCAACCAGCAGAAAACGGTTCCGGCTGGCCCTATGATAGGCGTTATCCGATTAAAAACAAGTAAGTAATAAGGTAGATGCACCTGTTTGAAGACTCAATTTCTCCATCGAATCGAGGCATCGGCGGCCATTTTTTATCAAATCTGACCACGTGATTCCCCGCATTGATAGTTGAGTACCGAGAATTGAGTAATGTCAACCTATTAATGGCTCATTGGTAAAAAAAGTAAAATTGAAACAACAAATCGATCTCGTTATATAAGTTAACCTGATCCAGTGTAGAAAAATATTGTATAATTAAATTATCTGTTGCCTTGAATTTGTTTCAAAACAGTAAAATATGCTAAATTGATTATTTAAGACTTTCATTATTTCCCCCAAAAATTAGGCGTTTCGCGCAATTTTTTCCTTAAAAAGGCAAGGTCTTTCCCAAAAAATCAGTGAAAAAAACCTATGACGTTATTGATTTGTGAAAAAAGACTGGTGGAAGCAATACGAGAGTTGATGTGGATAATCGTCAGTTTAAACCTGTTAGTTTCGGAAATCTAAAGCTTTTAATATTGTTGTGAATTCACACCAATGTTTAAAGCTTAAGACTTACAAAATGTGCTGAATTCATATCACAAAACACCATTTTTATAAGCATTAAAATTCACCTTGCAAAGTGCCAAATTAAAAAAAGTATATATATATATAGGGAGGGGGGAACCCTACCCGGTTGGCCCCCCCCCCCAGTCAATAAATCCTGGGTACGGCCCTGGTAAATTATACCTCATTTAATACAGTGGTAAATAAAAAAATTAAGCTTGGTTTTAACACCGAATTGGCAAAACGTTACATAAAATCTGCATTTCGGCTTTTACTAGTTGTACAAACAACTTCTGTTTGTTAGGCTTAAAAAATAATAATGGTAACATTTACATAAATATTTTTTTGCCTTTGAAATGCATAGTATATTGTGCACTGTTTAAAACGTTTGCTACATTCTTGCAGTGGTTAGTTACCTATTTTGCACTAGTTTTAGAATTCCTTAAATCATTATTTAAATAACTTTATTTTTGCGGGGGCTAACAATACGGGGCATTGTAATGATCTGGTTGGTACATTCGCACAGGTGTGTAGCTTGCTGGGGGTTCCTATTGCTGAGGAGAAATCAGTTGGTCCTAGTAAAAGGTTAATATTTTTAAAAATTAAAGCTAAATTTGGTAAACATAATCATTCGAATACCGTTGCTTAAGGTCAAGAAGTTGCGGTTAGCTATAATGCAGGTACTTTAAAAAATTGGTTACATAACTGAAATTTCAGTAGTTGGTTAAAAAATTGTCATTTTTCTGTTAGGCTAGAAGGTCAAAAAGGACTTTCCTGTGTATGTGCTATAAAGCAATAGTCAGTGCTAAACATCCACATCATAAATTACGTATAACAAAAGGCAATTAAGCTCAATTTAAATATGTGGTTAATTAAAAAAAAAAAATAATGGTGTCACGCATATCCCTCCGGACTCATGGTTAAACAGCAGCGTTATACCATTATTCTCAGACAGTGCAGGTTCCCTTAATCTTAAATGTGGCTGTTTTTTAAATGGAAAACGGTCATTTTTTTACTGGCCTAATCAATGGGGTTTCGGTTATAAAACCTATTACATTTTTAAAAATGGTCCCTGTATTTCTTAGCCTGTGCCTATGGGCTGAAAAGTTGCAGCAAAAAAAAGTTTTACTCCGCATAAATAATAAAGTTTTGGTTATGGTTATCAATAAGCAAACATCAAAGTCAAAAAGGCTTATGCAGCTAGTAAGGGCATTTGTTATGTTAGTTATGTAATTTGGTATCGTAGTTAAGTTTTTGCATATTTCTATCATGTTAATTCTATTGCCTATTCTATTTCTCGCAAGAAATGGAACAGGTACCAAAAGTTATGTCCAAATGCACACCAGAATCCACGCCAAATACCAGCACGTTTTCACTCTCTAATATCCAGTCTAAGTATAAGCCATTGTTAAAGGCGGCATTTGCAAATAATACAACGGATGCTTACAACAATGGTTTTCAACAATTTGAAAACTTCAGAAAAACATATATTTTGCAATTAATTTGGCCCCCAACTTTAAAGCATATTGTTATGTTTATTTCTTGGTTATCATTAAGGGGTTTGTCCCACTCCACAACTTGTTTGTACGTAAAAGCGGTTAGTTTTCAATGTAAAATAAGGGGCGTTTCAGATGTTTCTAGGCATAACGTCATTAAAAATGCTTTGGAAGGTTTAACAAAATCTTCGGTAGGAAGGGGGTCTAAATTCCCAATAACCAAGCATATATTAAAACAAATAGTGTCAGTTTTGTCTATTGTATGTAATAATAATGCATAAAAGTCACTTGTTCGCTGCGGCATATAGCCTTGCTTTTTTCGGCTTTCTTAGGGTGGGCAAAATTGCCGTAACATCAAACAATTCTCCTTCAAGGGTTATTTCACAGTCAGATGTTTTGGTTAATAAAAAAAGATGGCATAATCCAACTTGCTATTAGGTTTTCTAAAACAAATCAATATCGTTCAGGGACAATTTTAAAGATAATCAAATCCACTTCAACAGAAATAAGTGCGGCAAACAACATTTCGGGGTTCCTGAAAAATCGCCCTCCTATTAGTAGGCCATTCTTCTGTCATTTAGATGGAAATCACTTAACTATATACCAATTTTCAGCCATTCTTAAAAAAGCTCGCATTCCTTTAAAATAGGGGCAGTAACTTCTGCGGCAATGGCAGGTTGTAATGTCAAAACTATAAAAAAAAAGCAAAAAAGCTGGTAAATGGCGTTCAAAGGCGTATCGGGTTTTCTTAAGCCTGAATCCGTTTATACATTACCGCAATTGTAATATTTTTTTCAAGCTGCAGCTTGTCGTTACCTGTTTTGTTATAGTACGGACATTGTTGTAACTAGAACAAAGTATTTCTAGGTCCAATCATGATTCATCCATATTCAAGCAAGCTTTTGTAGCGGCGAGACAGAGGCCGGAAGGTGTAAATCTGGGTTTAACAGACGCAGACATAATGTGACAGGGATATGATGGTTTGTCACTGTTGGACGTTGTCAGCAAAATTAAAGGCATTGAAGAAAGTTGCCGACAGGACAGCCGATTTGATCATATAACACTGCGGTGGTAATGACTTGGGTCGTCTGGATTTAAAAAAACATTCGCTGTCTTATAGATGTCATTATTAACTTCATGAATGATGCTTTCAGTTTCAAGTGTAAAATTGTGTGGTCCCAAATTTTGCCACGCAGTTCGTGGCGTTATTCAGATGATCTTTTCGCTATGTACTCTTGTAGGAGAAGAATTAGCAGTTACGCAGCAAACACAATTATGCACATGAATGGGGGTTTCTATATAAAGTATGATACATTAAGGGAAGTAACTCTAGCATTATTCGCTGCAGACGGAGTACACCTATCCACCCTTGGGAATTCTGTCATTATTGAGCAGATAGCGGATGCATTGCATGCGTTCATCAAAGGGGCCTCACAATGTTTTGAGTAAATCTCTGGACACTTAAGTGATTCCCGTACTCCTCCGGCAAACAGTATCAGTTTAGGTTCGCTGTCACCAAAAGATCATTAGTATCTCTAGTTCTTTTGGCGGTGACCGCACCGAGTTTGCAGATACCTGTGCAAATTCGTTGCGCTCTATGGCGGACAGCGACCTTACAACATAACTTTTTTATGTCCCCCATCACTATAGTGGGGGACATATTGTTTTTACCCTGTCTGTTGGTTTGTTGGTTTGTTTGTTGGTTGGTTGGTTTGTTTGGGCAAACTTTAACATTTACCATAACTTTTGCAATATTGAAGATAGCAACTTCATATTTGGCATGCATGTGTATCTCATGAAGCTGCACATTTTGAGTGATGAAAGGTCAAGGTCAAGGTCATCCTTCAAGGTCAAAGGTAAAAAAATCAATCAAATTGGCGCAGAAGGGGACATAGTGTTTCCGACAAACACATTTCATGTTATACTTAAGTTGGTATTCTAATAGTTTAAATTGGCATTGATGCCTGCTTACCAGGGTCAGCCACGGATCAAACTACCATTCTGCAATCTAGCTAATTTTGGTCTCATTTGAACAATTAATTATTCAGTTGCCGTATATTTGAAGTTAGCCTTTTGTGACAGTTTTATATTTGAAGTTAGCCTCATTTTGGAATATAATTTTCAAATTAGCCTTTGTGGTATTAACTGAAATTCAGTTGCCGTTAATTTTAAGTTAGCCTTTGTGACAGTTTTTAATTTGAAGTTAGCCTCAGTTGGGCATATAATTGTAAAGTGAGCTTTTGTGGCTTTAACTGTTTGCTGGTAGGTTGTTCTAAAAGCACAATTTGCTCGACGGCCTGTTGAATCGAAGTTGTGATCAACACGATGAGTGCGGGAATCATTGCCACAAGTCCAAATCGGGGAACAAGACAGTCTAGATGAAATTTAATGTAAAATATTCAGTGAATAAATGTGTTTGCAAGGGTATAATGTTTAATTTGCTCTTTAGGTCGATTGGATGTCGAACGGCGAAACTGCTTTGGTGAAATCCGGATATACAAAATTGTAAAATATAGCTTAGAAATAAGCATGCAAAATTTCTTGTTTGGTCTCATAGGATTTCACCGGGTAGTCGTTGTTCGGCAATCGGTTGTCCTCCAATCTCCCTATAACTATGTATTGTGTGTCTGTATGTGTTGTACAATATTATGAAATGGTTTATTAGCTACCGTGAGTTAAATATTATTATAATATTTATATTATATTATATTTTCTAGTATGATGTTTATTCAGATGGCATATGTTTATTAAAATTACCAAATGTGTCTTGAGAAAAAGAATTTTAGAATATGGACCCCAATGTTGTAGAGAAAAAATACACAAGCGCATGTGAAAATATGTATTGTCTGATTTAACTGTGGAAAGAATTCAATCATAAAACCGCAAAAACATACGTTTTATATACAAGCTCGTTTGATAAAAATGCCTTTTATTCGACAGCTACTCTGTATACATATAAACGGAACAAACACAACTAAGATGAACTGCTAATATATTGAATTTATTGAATTTATCCTGTTTTAAAACGTCAATTTTATTCCGTTGGTCTTAAATCATAACGCGCTTTTTTATACACTGTTTAATATGTTTTAGTTACACACATTAAAGGGGCCTTTTCACGTTTTGGTTAATTGATAAAATCTAAAAGAATTGTTTCGATTCGTAAATGTTCGTTGTAGTTATGATATTTGTGAGAAAACAGTCATACCGAACATTTACCATGCTCTAAAGTATCCATTATATACATCTTTTGACGATTTAAAAACCTGCTAATGTCGTTATATTTTGTGATTCTACGAGGATTGCTTATACATGTATAAAGTTTGAATTAAATCACTCGTTGTATGAGCACGGACGGTCGAGTGGTCTAAGCGATATAATTTTATACTCCAGGGGTCAGTGGTTCGAGCCCAATTAAGTTTTTCTTTTTTTTCGTTCTTTAATTTTATTCTTGTTTTTTTTTACCTGAGCTTTTTAGATACAATGTTTACATTTATCAATATAAAGCATGTAATGACAAACTTCAATACATGCCAAAATCTGTGAAAAGGCCCCTTTAAAATGTACAAACCAAAGGACGTAAGACGCAAGTAGCCAAAGAATCCACGATCAAATAATGGAGGGATTGAAGTGCAAATCATCGTATTTTTTAACGACAAACCGCGGATATCATCGACATAAAGAAGCAAGAGAGAACATAGCTGGTGCGAATATCGCGCTAGCTCTGAGATCGCAACTCACGCACGAATCGCGAACATCGAGCAAGTTCAAGATTTGACCCAGCGCTGACATCAACATTAAAGGCGAACCACGAATATCGATCTGTTGCAAATATCATGCCAGCTCTGAGATAGGAAATCAAATACTTATCGCAAATACCGAGCAAGTTTGAATTTCGAGCAATCACTGCCATCAACAGTCAAAGCGAATCGCAAATATTGAGATAGTGCTTATATCGTGCTAGCTCTGTGATCGAAATTCAAACACGAAACGCGAATAGCGAGCTAGGTTGTATATCGAGCCAGCAACTACATTGACATTCAAAGAAGAACCGGAAATAGTTAGCTCTTATTGATATCGTGCTAGCTCCGAGATGTGAATACAAAAAAGGAACCGTAAATATACAGCTTGGTTTTATTTCATGCCACCACTGACATCAACATTCAAGGAAGGAATGCGAATATCAAGCTTGCGCAAAAATGATGCCTGAACTGAGATTGATATTCAAACAAACAAGCGGATATCGAGATCGATGAAATTTCGAGACATTACTAAGATCAACGTTCAAGGGCGAAACGCAACTTTAAATTTCTAGTCAACACTAGAAATAGTCAAATTGTAAACTCCAGAGAAAGATCAAACGCGACCCATAAAAGTGCTGGCATTAAATTCAATATCAAGACATACGGGGGCGCACACGAGCTTATCGAACAATGGGGTAACTATTTCACTGTACACCCCGTTTTTAAATTTTATTTGTACGGGACCTCAATCTTTTGTGTGAGAAATATCAGATAGTCCTTCATTTGATAATGAATGAAAATAATGCGTTAAAAATAGGGTTCTAAGTGTGATGTCGACGATCGATCCCAACAGGTTTTGTAACTGTTCTACCGGATGATGTTCACGCTGCCATCAAATACTGTCCAACCAGTAAAGCCGCCGGATGTGACACCATATTATACGAACATTAACTTGCAGTTGATATCCTTTTGCCCACCATAGCAAACGTATTCACATATATGTTGCGAAATGCTTATGTCCCAGATGAAATGAAAAAGGGTGTGATAATAATGCTTCATACTGGCGGTAAAAAAGTAAAGACAACCTAAGCAACTATCGAGCTATAGTCTAGACTTCCTCGTTGTTGAAGCACTATGAAACGATTATTCTGCAACGCTGCAAGAACCAACTGACTTCGCGGCTGAATGAGCAGCATAGGGGTTTCCAGGAGCAACTCGGCTGCTTGATAACGTCGTGTGTAATGCGCGAAAGTTTTTTTTACGCCCGTGAACACAAAAGCGTGTTATACGTCTGCTCTCTGGACTGTCGCCAGGCTTTCGGGTCTGGCACGAAGGCCTTATTTACAAGTTGACTGAGGCCGGCCTTGGCGCCACTTTGCTTCTTAATATAGCAAAATTGTACCGGAACATCTCAGTTGCGTAAGGTATACAGGTCTAATATCGGAAGCCTTCCAAATTAAACAGGGGGCACGGCAGGGAAGGAAAACATCACTGATCCTGTATCTGACTTTCATCAACGACCTTATTAAAGAACTGACAGATAGTGGGTACGGTTTATGTTTGTTTAATAGGAACATGTGTGCACCGACCGTTTCTGATGATATGATTTTAATATCATTATCCCGCCATTGGCTACAATGCTTGATATCCATGTGTGACAACTCCTACAAGTGTGGCGTTATCGCTTTTAATGACAGTGTGCGGTCTTGTTGTAAAAAAAGTATATGGGAACACAACAACCATATGAAGTTAAGTTGTACAACCACCTCGGTCTTATATGCAACGAGTCTCTTTCTACAACCAAATCACTGAACGACGCTAGCAACAAACTGCGAACCTAAACGTACTGAATAGTGGGTTACATCCGGGAGGTTTAAACCCACTTACTCTTTAAACGTGATAGCAAGCAGTGGTTATACCTAAAGCATTTGACGGACGTGAACTTTGGAATACATGCACGCAAACGGACATAAACAGACTTAAGGTAACACACAGGGTTTGCGTTAAACACATACAGTCATTGACACTGTCTACAAGCAATGACTTTTCACTCGCAGTGTTAGATATTGAATCGCTCGAAACATGTGTTGACATAAGAAAACTTACATTTTTGGGCAGTTATGCAGACTTCCTTGTAGATACATGGCCAAGCACGTGTTTCTGAATAGACTAAAGCGATTTCTTAACAATTATTTTCAATTCCAAGGATTTATTCCAGATATATTAAGGAATCTTCATAAGATTAATCTAAATGAATATCTAAATAGTTACTTGAGCAATTGGAACTTTGTGTCAAAAATGCATTGGAAGAACATTCTCCGAAGACATGCCTAATGCAATCTCGAAATCCCATCCAGAGTTGCTGCCCATAGTGAAATCAGTGAATGAAGCGGTAGGGCGCATGATATCGAGTTTATACTAGGAACAGTGTCCCACGTGCTCAAGATGGTGTAAAAATAATATTGAACACTTCCTTTTTCTGCCTTGATGACAATCCCCACATAGCACGCATGATGGCACTCGTCATTTAAACTTGCGGGGTTGACTTCTACCTACAATACTGCAGTTTACCGCTTGAACAACAAGCAGTCGTATTGATGTTTAAAACGTTCCTCAACGCAGGCGCGTCAAACTTTACTATGCTTGAAACGTTATATCGTGGGGATAACAAGTAAAAAAACTCGCTCGGCCGCTGTGGTCGTAAATACCAAAGAGAACGTATTCTATGATTGATTTTCGTAACGTAATAACCAGTTTGTTTCGTATGTTGCTATCAATATTACCGCATTACGATATTAGTACATAATCAGTACACAGAAGGTATTCTAGAATTTCATTTTCGTGCATAGAATGCCAGATTATTTTCGCGAATGTTTTGATCAGATTTGGTTTGTGAATACATGTGTTAGTGCGTTATGGGTATTCATTCATTCCCTTTTATATTGGTGTACTCTGATATTATATGTTTAATATTTATACCACATGCGTACTGTTTTCCTTTCTGTTTCATAAACCTTCAGAAGATTTATCTTCTTAACAATATCACTTTAATTCCATAATAAATATTATAAACAAAATAATAGTTCAAATATATGTGTAGATAAGTTAACTATGTTTATCATATCAATATTGTCTGTTCTGGTCGCTAAAGGAGTGGTAGATATTGTATACATATTACTCATGTATGTCAAGGAAATAAAGTTATATATATATTTTTATGTTCGTAATAAAGGTTATAGATCATGAGAGAAAACTCGTATGAATAGTAAATTTGAGTTTCACGTAGTTGATCCCCTTTACTGCTATGTCATTCATAATAGTACAGCTTACTTGTGTTTATCATTCATGTGTTATTCGAGGTTCGACTGTTTTTCATATAGGTTTATCCTATCGTTCTCAAACAAATTTCTTACATTATTTTACATGGTGATTGTTGGAATAGCAAAATATGTTCTCTTCTGAGAATAATATATTACAAGTTCAAATGTCTGGTGGCGCTTTGAAGAAGGGGTGGGATGACTGGGTTAATGTCCCTTGTATTGTATCTATTAATATGTATCTGTTGTGAATGAGCTAGAAAATTACTCAACATGCCAGCTTTTGCCTTTTGACTGTCGCAAGTAAAACCTTAGGTTCAAATAGTGGCACATATTACTTTGAACTTTTGATTGTACATTCTTCTTACCTTGTTATTTTGAAATTATTGGTGTTTGCGTTCATTGTTTTTCTGCGAAATGAATGCATGTTTGTATTTTGGACTAAAGTGTTTATGGTCGGAATGTTCTGACATGTTTTTATTCCAGTTATTTTGCATGTTTTTCAATTCTGTGTACGCAATCATCCGATATACATGTACATTCGTACGCAATAAGTTAGCGCACCCTGAACGTGGTTTGGATTATTTCCATCCCATTACTTCACTTTATTAAAACAGCTATAGTGTTGTATAACCGAAACTAGACACCATCCAGTTTGTGACTTTGTGCAGTTATTATTATGTTTTCGGTTAAGGTCTTATTGTTTCCGGTCTAAACATCAACATATGTTTCCGAATATCCGTATCAATAATGCACGATATTTATGACCTTAATTTCGAATCTCATATGGATTTCAACGGGATATTGATGACGACCTAGCTAAATATATCAAATAATATTTAGAAATACATGTAAACAAAAAAACAACACAACGATTTGTTTGTTTGAAATACCGATGTTTATTTTGAAATAGCGTCAATTACATGATTATAGGGCGTTTTTTTCCAATAACTTTTAACACACGAATACATGGCGGTTTTAAACAAATAACACATTGGGGGTAAAGGTTTGAGGAGCGTTTATAATACCATATTGTTCATGTAAAGTTGATGCCAATATAGCAACAAATAAGACACTCAAAAAATCACATATTGGAGGCCCCTGTAGATTAAATTACAATAGGTAACCATTTCCATTTAAGCCATGTGTATTTATAAATTTAAATTTTCTTAAAAAATATCAGCAAGTTCCGACCAACAATTATCTAACAGGTGTGCCATGACGAGAGATATTTATAGCTTACTAAAGTTTACCTTACTATGACATTTCTGCATGAATAATTAAAAAAAAAGCGTTTTTTTATTATTTTACTTTATGTACTAAATTCCGATTAATATATAACGCTGTGTATTAAAATCGTGTAAATTAGATACAAGCATATCTGAACTTAATTACGTTTATCGTTTAGTGAAAAACCTACAATAACTCGCACACACAAAGCCGAATAAGAATAGTGTATACAAGTAATCCCAACTGAGTTTATTCACGCTGGGTATGCGAATACTTCGTTTACGGATGGCACTTCACTTACAGAGAACAACAAACGCCACGCGCGAGAGGTGAGTTCTTCAGCTTTTTTGTATTTATGTTCTGTTTATTTGGTTTTTAAACACAGAACATTGTTTGGGTGATTAATGGTATAGCACTTCGTATTGCGAAGAAAGAAATTCGCGGAAAAACGGTGAATTATTTAAAAAAAACGATAAAATTCGATCGATAATCAGCATGAATTGAATGATCAGTACATATTTAAACAAAATAAACATACTTGGACATAAATCGAGAACGTGCTTACTATTCGAAATAAAAGATCAATATATCCAGTAATGTTACAACATGTTACATTTTAGTTTACTAATGTATTTGAGAAAATTCAAATGTTTTAAGAGTCGCATGCACATTTTTCATCTGCACTTCGTTTACCGAT
The DNA here is from genome assembly GCF_020536995.1 of Dreissena polymorpha. Lineage (NCBI taxonomy): Eukaryota > Metazoa > Mollusca > Bivalvia > Myida > Dreissenidae > Dreissena > Dreissena polymorpha. The sequence continues at coordinate 13,060,873 of NC_068369.1, forward strand.
CATCTAAAAAACAATGGCACTTCGTTTCCCGACATCTAGACACTTTTTTCCAGATGTAACACACTCGTTTTTGTGAATCAAAAATGCAGAATTCGCTGTGGAATACTGTTAAAGTAAGCAGGCAATAAATAAAAATGTATGTACTTAGTACGCAAATAAAAAACGAATTACCGAAGCATGTTCTTATCCCTTTGAAATATGATTATGATTTGGTAAAAATTTGAAAGATAAATGTTAAACAAATTATGAGTAAAATCTATATGACCATATATTTTAAATTACGTTCTAAGCGGTTGATCTAAAGCATTTATCTTTATGTCCAAATGAAGGTACTAAGGCTATTTACTTATATATTAGATAGCATGTCATGAATAATCACTCTGCTTAAACTGCCTCTCAGAGATTAATATCAGCAGCGATGCAGGTCCGAAATTCTATTGGAACTGTTTGGCTCAATGCCAGTAAACGAAAATAGCAATAAAAGAACGGACGGGGTTGATTTAATCACACGACAGTGGTGTAAAAATTATGCATAACAGTCTTTGTTTTTAATATAAACACAACACATGCTGCATATGAAGTTCTATCCTATATAGCACCCTAAACTTCGTTTGTGGGGGTATACTAAGTACTGACTCCATAATATGACATTTAAACATTTTATGTACGCATTCCTTTTTTCCAGAATCAGTTGTTTTTACGATTTAATTTTAACCGTGATTCTTAAAACTCAACCAATACAGTGATTTAGGGTCAAGTGAATCGCACTTCGAGCAAACGTTAGCGTTGCGTAAAGGGAAGTGCTCCCTATAAGCAGGGCTCAAAATTAAGGGAGTTTTACCATTCTCTTTTTAATTTTGTTGCTACGCATAAGTATCGTCTTGATGATGCGATTCAAATAAGCACAACCGACATAGGATTTTATGAAGAACAAATGTGTATTTGCCTCATAAAGACCCCTTCACTACCGTTATCTAGAGCCCTGCTATAAGTAAAATTAAACACGATTGTGTTGATCCGCATTATCCGTACACATTTACTTAATAATAAATATTGTCTTATTTGAAAATTGCAATTATAATAAACGTAGTATAAATTAATAGTAATGGGATTTTTGAAAAATATATTTTCAAAATGTTTCGTATGAATAGCAATAATATAAATAAATGCATTTAAGGTAGATGATAAAACTCAGTTATTAGAGTGCCCGCTTTGTTGAAAGTCTCCGTAATTTGAAGTGCCCTTTATCGGTAAACAAAGTGGCTGCAACTTTATGTATGCCACCTTTTACAACATGCACTATCTTTGTTTATATTTCATTGAATACTATCAAAATTTCAGTATTTGAAGCACAGTGATTACTCTACATGCTGGAATAGCAAACAATTTCTTGCAATAATTCTAAGTAGTTTTATTTTGATAAAATGTTTACTGTTCATCCCGTTTATCCTGTTTTCCGATCGAATTTTCTATTTTTTGGGCAAAACTGTACCATTCTTCCGTGAAATTGTGTATTCCCAATACAAAAGGATACACCATTTATCAACTCGACCATGTGTCTTGTCTTAAAAACTAATCTTTAGGATATAACTTTAAATAAAACAGAGGAACTTACCTCTAGCGCGTGGCGTTTGTTGTTCTCTGTTAGTGAAGTGCCATCCGTAAACGAAGTATTCGCATACCCGGCGTGTTTATTTGTATTCAAGTGTTCTGTCTGAATACTCATGTTTAAAGAAGCATGGTAAAATGTACGCATGAATATTTAACAAAACTCATTGAACGGAATGTTTTCATGGATGTCTCAGTTACCATTGTGTGCTCTTTTGTCCAATAGTTTGCTACACAGGAAAAGTTTGAAACGAAATACTTTAAAACTCGTTTTTTAAGCTAAAATTCACACACTGACTTCATTTTCCCAGTACAGTGCCAATCGTGGAACTGGCTGTAGTGCACTTGTAGACACGAGGCTTTATCATTTTCTAAAGGAGTCGGCGCCACGACCGCTCCGGATAGCCATTTCCAGGTCGTCCCGTTTTTTTGGCCTCCTACCCAGAAGCTGACATCGGAACTAATGTTGTTCATTCTTTCCACCTTTGCGGTGCTGTCGGCGATGGCTAAGTTGCCTCCAAGACTCTGACAGAAGTCCCTGGCCCCTTCCCATGTTTTGCCTTCCGAAATTCCAACAAACGCATTTTCGGGGGGATAGACCTGTCAAATAGAATACTCATAATAATAATTAGGACACAACAATGTAAATGTTCAAAAATTGGATTGAATGATATTCATTCGATAAGTTGTAAAGTCATTCGATGAGTCGCAAGTATCGTGTTAAATGCCTGTTTACTGAAAGTTGAACGAACAGTTTATCCCCAATTAATAGTCTTTTAATTATACTTGCGTTTGTTTAACGATTTGTTTTTTTTTTAAATAATATACAAAGAATCGTTTTATCTTAACTACAAAGTAAATGGTTCTGTATTTCAATCGATTTCACAACGATATAAAGCAAGTCATCAAACTTAGGGTTTACATTATTTAAAAGGAAAGTAACAACAGCATGCATATTAAATACACGTAAATATATTACGTACCGAAACATACAAAGAATGAATGACTATGTCTTAAGATTAATACTCGATATACACAGTCTAAAATAGTATGTTAAACAGTTTATCATTACTCGTGTGAACATTGTATTACTAACCCAATATCAGCGACGCGTTTACTGAGATAGAAATACAAGACCAGTGCCGGTATATGGAAAAGTAAAACACGGACTTTGAAGCATGGTATTACTATATTAAGCGCCCCTCTTAAATGGACCGTTTTTTATTATGTTATTAAAGCTATTACTTTAAGCTCAATTTCATCGAAAGCATACAGCTTTGTCAGACACTATCGAGTCCGTCTTTGGGTAGAACCAGTTCCGTATGTAATTAACCCATTTATGCCAAGTAGACTCTCCCATCCTTCTAAATTGGATCAATTTATATCAAAAATTTGAGTTGTCTAGTATATTTATTTTGTATTTTTATAATATTTCTTACATACATTCCTTAAAGGAAACAGCGCACACCCTGATGAGACGCCGCATTATGCGGCGCCTCATCTGGGTGTGCGCTGTTTGTCAAGCCTTTTTTTCTAGTCGCTAGGCATAAATGGCTTAAGGAGATAGATAAAACATTAGGTATGACCTTTTACAGAAATATATTTTGGCTTTGAAAAGGACAATGTATATTGAATGTGAAAATGTTGTAAATAACAACGAAAAACTCAAACCCTTAAAAGTGCATTAGTCCGCGTATTTAGTATTTCAAATTTTATTAAAAACACTAAACATTTTATCAGTCTGTGTTTTGTTTTGTATTCCACTTTAAAATTTATTATAAAAACACTAATTGATAAAATTATGGTTGTTAAGTCAGTATTCCAAAGCAAATTAATTGTTTAGTATTTAAATCAACAAAATCAACAAAGGTCTGCATGAAAAATGCCGATATCGTCACGAAAATGATAAAGTTATACAATATGATATTTATTAATATAAAAACAACGCTATCTGCATTTAATCTGGTTTCTTATAATATGAAAAGTTGCCTAAATCTAAGAAAACGGTTCACCTAAATACAAATGTTTTATGTTACAATTGATAAAAAATGAACGTCTGAACGAAGAAAAGAATTTATGCATTACATTAAAAGTATGATGAAGCAAAATAATATATGCTTGGTGTAATTGTTTTCCAATTATTAAAATCCTTAATATTATTATTATATTGATTGTATCAGAAAATGATAAAATTCGTATGTCATCAGATCTTACCGACCTTCATTCGTGTTTTATTCACGCCAGCAATTTAAAGGTTTAAAATGCATTAAAATAATTGCAGACATACATATCAGGACCATTCAAATAAACAGTGAAATGCATATATATCCTATACAAACAGCTCAATGGAAAAGAGTTAACAAGAAAACTTTTTAACAAAATGACATAATTTGTTATTACCAAAATATTTTCAACAATGATTGCACAGCATTTTTATAATTTTATAATTTCGTAGGTGACAAATGTCTGAAATAAATGTTTCACAATAAGTAGACAATGAAATCATAAAGCATTATATATAAAATAACAATCGCCATTTTGTTCTAATACAAGGTTCAGGCATTCCTTTGCTGTTGCGCATTATTTAACAATGATGCATGATCACCTGTCACCTAATTGGTAATCATTAAAAAATGATTCATAATAAAACTATACTGATGCATAAATTGGTCTGTAAACATGATTTACTTCCAGGTTTTACTACAAATCAACAAAAGCTTTTGTCTGTTTCTAGTCATTGTGCGCAGGGAAGTGTTGTATTTGTTTCTGTTTGCAGAAACCAAAGTAGACGATACGTAAGCATGTGCATACAGAAGTTTATGACCAAACCCTTTTTATTTTAAGTTTAACATTCTTTGCTACATGTGCATGCACATTTATAAATCCAGAGACTTTTTTGTATTAAACTTTTAGATCGTTGACGAAATAAACCGTTAATAATTATTTACAAAAGCCATTGAAAAGGGTATACCCTAGACATGAAAAAGATTCAATTGAGAATATACCTTCCAATTTCAGAAGCTATTACGTTCATCTATTAGCATAGCTATACAATACACATTATGTGAAGCAAACATGTAAATTATAAGTGTAAATATGAGTTTACCTTTTTGTACAGATTTGAACTATTTACGAATCTCAGCTGGGAGTAGACTGCGTCTTTTAGGGTGTACAGGTCACACGTGCCTGAGCCCGATCCGTTGCCCGAATACTTCAGGAACCAAAAGGCATCGTTGCAAAGTGCAGCGCATTCAATCAATCCGGTGGCAGATCTGCTTGCCATTTCCACATACGGCATTTTTATCGCACCAGACACTTTCATGAATTGTGATTGCTTTGATGCGCCCCAACATCTCACAAATGCATGCACCAGAAGAATAACTATCAACAGTTTTCCAGACATCTTGATTCTCCTATGGCTGCAGTGTTAGTGAAAAACTCACATTTCCAATAATGTGACATGCACACATAGAATAAAATTACGTCAAGCCAATGGCATGTTTCATTGGATAGATCAGACACCATGATTTCTCATGTCACGTGACATCAAGCTTTATTTCCATTGGACTAATATAAATATGCAATTACGCAATACAAACGAATAGGATGATGGTTTCACCTGAAAAAACCGGATTTTCATTCAAACAAATATTGAATCTTATAAATATCGCAGTTTGGCACATTCATTGATGCTTTAGTCTTGAATACAAACATAAAGACACAATATAGTGGGTAGAAAAGACGCTTTACTACACGCTAAACAATCAATAACAATGAACATTTTTTTCAAATTGGAGTGATATCAATTTTTTAAACTTATGTTTTGTTTCCTTTCTCATTACATAATTGTAATCTAGCTTAAGTGAGCAAAGTGCCATTGTGTCTTTCAATTTCAGCTCGTAGCTAGCATAGAGGATACATGTTTCATCCAATCTTTATGAAAATTAGTCATTAAACATTTGGAAAGTATAAGAGACAAGTAAGAATCTGGGTCAGGTGAAAATTAAGTCAAATCGTACTCGTGTTAACGAGCGTCAATAATCTAGGTCACCATGTCTTATCTTTAAAACATTGTTACTACTTTAAGGCCGCAGGTATGATTCAATCTTAATACAACTTGGTAAAAATTTACATTACCTTGACCGAGTTTGAAACTTGGGTACATGCTTTTTCAAAACTAGGTCATCAGGTACAACTTTATAACAACGATAGAGGCCACATATATAACTCAATCTTAATAAAATATGGTCATTGTGCATCCAAATCAAGGTTATTAGGTCCAATCACAAGATACAATTGATACCGCACTAGAGGCCACATGAATTCCTAAAGTGTTATGAAGCCTGGTAAAACTGTTGATCTCTGCAATATCAACGACGATTTTGTATCTAATTCACCGGCGCCAAAACACTGGGCAATTAGTTCGAATCATGTACAAACACAGAAACCACACTATACGCTACAGTGACGATTCAATATTGATGAACAGGGTGAGAATTGACAATATGAAGAACAAGTTCGAATATGTGTCGTGTGCTTCAAAAGCTATGTCACCAGATCATATCTTTAAAAAAAACTTATTACCTTTCTAAAAGCACCATTAATGACTCTGAATTAAACTCAACTAATCTTAATTAATCTTACCTTATTGAAATTTCAAATTACAATGAGCATTCAGATTCTCTTTGAATGTTGTCTAGAAAGCAACGACCATTACATCAAATAACGGTAAATATGACAAAACGGACATCACCAGCACTGTAGATGTATTGAAAACACGTTGTTTGATCGGCTAAATTACCTTGTAGAATCGGACGAGAAAACCGATATGTGTCATTTATGAGTTTTGACTACGAAATTGTGCTTGTCGTTTTTCACATGGTAAATCAAGAAGCGTTTTTGCGTGAGAATGGGTGGCGACGGTGGTTTGTAATGTGGCGCTTTAAATTGCATTAAAACGACTATGCGCGATCTTATTTTGACAAACCGCTTAAACGTTGAGGCGAAAAAATAATATGGTAAAAGTTCAGATAAAAGATAAGAACTTCAGAAAAAAGTAGAGTTACAGTAATTTTCGTTTGTAAGTCAAAAATCCAAACCTGTAATACATACAAGTTCCCAAAACATGTAACAATGTTCTCTTTTACGCCTGTTAACTTGTCTGAGTAAGCAAATATTTTAATTAACCATGGTTGTGTTCAAGGGACGCAGCAAAAATAAAGATAGAGGAAGAATTAATGGTTCTTTTTTATACGAAATAGACACAAATACAGTTTATTGATGACATTTGATCACAGTTTTATGCTTTCTTATGCTCCATCACAATCATGAATATATATGGTCATGTTGTAAGCAAGCGGATATTAACCCTTTGCATGCTGGGTAATTTGTCTTCTGCTAAAATGTCGTCTGATGAATTTCTAAAATTAGCATTTTCTTCGATTTTTTTCAAAGAATACTATCAGAATAGCAAACAGTTTGGATCCTGATGAGACGCCACGTTCTGTGGCGTCTCATCTGGATCCAAACTGTTTGCAAAGGCCTTTAAAATTCGGCTCCAGCGCTTTAAGGGTCAATTCATAATACAATGATATTTTGACATTCAGGATGTCAAACTTTGATTGCATACACCTGTTATTGTGTTGCTTACGCAGAAGCTAACTTTTTTTAATTAACATACATGAATATTTTATTTCGCGTTGACGCAACATAAGTACGGTTATTAGAAACGCAAAACAAATTGATTTAAAAAGAGAGCCATTGATGCCAATATAAAATTGTTATTTTGCGACATATTTAAAACACATAAGGCGCTATAATTTTTGTGCAAATAAATTATTAAATCACAGAAATTAATCATTTTGCGTCACAATTAAAAAATATGGTTTGATCGTATTTGCAAGTTAATAAGAAATAACATAACCTTATGGATCTTCTAAGTAGACACAGTTTCCATTTATCATATTAAAAATAATAAACATATAACTATTCTTGTCATTATAATTTGTGTGATGCACGTAACAATATTGTTTTGCCTTCCCATTTAAGAATGAATTTATAATCCCTCGAAGGAAAAAAAAGGCAATCAAAACTTAAATCACGTAAACACGTAAATAATATATTATGCCCTCAAGCCAACCATGGTATCATTCTGAAAGAACAAGTACTCAAATAGTTATATAAATCTTAATTGCTAGTTTGCTGACTGAATTATTATCTTTGACTGGAATGACTGTCAATAATGTGTTTTGTGAGATCAAAACACGTCTTCGAAGAACATTGTGTTTTCTTGTGTGTATTTTTGTCAAAAATCGGTCCGCCGAGGACGCAACAATTGACGAAATGTACCTGAGTGCGGTCTTTCTAAAATGATATTTCCTCTGCCGTAATATCTTAAACGAACCACACGTAACAGATCGTTGGCTATATTTGATAGTTTAGACTTTGGTACGATTTGATGCGTGTCTATGCGTGACGATAAATTGGTTTGCTCTTGTTCGCGATCAATTCCCGAGACAAAAGTTTATGTGTCTTCCGTTAACGATTACATAGGTCGGTTAAGAGCATTCAGATTTAGAAAAGTATTGAGTTTTTTTAATATGCTTATTCTATGTTCCTACTGTTGCAATCGGACACGAACACAGGCCAATAGCGGACAATACATTTCCACGATCAACACGATCATCAAGATTTACTTCAAAATCCGATAAAAACCTATAAGGTTTGTTAGGATCACCACAATCATTTCACACCGTAAACCAAGATTTTTGTCATGGCGCCAATCTAGATAGTGGGAACGCAGCATTTCATTTTGTCTGAAACGATCATCACGATCGTGTTTCCCTAAGTAGTGCGTTCTTATACGAGTTTGTACATTACCATACGTTAATCAATAATCAAAGCTCTCTGTTACGATACTACATGATTATGATCCATTGTATGTCTTTTAAATTTCTTTTTTTTCGTTTTGCATTGATTAAATGAAATAAATTATAACGTCAAGTGTGCGAAACAGCGCAATCGATAACGTCATTAAATAACGTTATGGCACGTTTGCTTTTTTTAAAATATAAACCCAAATAAATTGATTAGAAAGAATGTTTTAGTGTCTTAATTTTCGCACAAAAATGCGTATTATTTCAATATAATGTAGATTTTATCGTGTTTTTTGTGAAGAATGCTTTCGGAAAGGCCGTCAAATACGAAATACGGAAATAAATTGTACGCACAATACGGTAAATATTGGACGGTGACGGGATTATATCAGTTATAACCGCCGATTGAGAGGTCAAATAAAACCGCGCGGAGTTCCACTATTTCATCTTATTTGAGGCGCCTGCATTTAATATGTCCCGTCATGAACGGTTGTGTACGATGGCATGAAAGAGACATAGAAAATATTTTTATTTACAGGTGTATATGACTTGAAATACCCGATAGCCATGACGCACGCACGCGATAGTAATGACGTGCATATGCGATAACAATGACGCGCGAAAGCGACCAATGACCAATCAGACTACGTATCAGATCGGAAAAGGTAGCGCTTGGCAAGCAATACTTGACCTATGAAATTGAGAAACACATGTCGCAGGTTGGCAAGCGCATAAAACGTTTTTCGGTTTATGTTAAAGAATTTTATTCAGTGTGTGATTTATTGTCATAAAAATGTAAATCGTTTTTTTTAATTCGTATAGTCTTTGACTATCACTTGCCAATAAACTTGGAATGTGGATACTGAATAGCTCAAGTTTCTACGTATATCTTGTCATATATCTTTATGTCCATTGCTGAAATTGAGTGTTGGTAACGGTCTATGCATTTTAATATAACATCGTAAGAGAGTATGGTAGATCTTGAAGTTTCTCATCTTAAATCGTCGACTCTTAGTCCGCACATCTGCTTGCATGAGTCCTTTTTAAAGGGATCTTTTCACGCTTTGGTAAATTGACAAAATTGAAAAAAGTTGTTTCAGGTTCGTAAGTTTTCGTTTTAGTTATGATATTTGTGAGGAAACAGTAATACTGAACATTAACCATGCTCTAATATAGCCATTATATGCATCTTTTGACGATTTTAAAACCTAAAAATTATAAAGCGTTGCAACGCGAAACGATTGAATAATTTGGAGAGTTCTGTTTTTGTCGTTAAATTTTGTGAAACTACGAAGATTGCTTATATAATGTATAAAATACGTCAATAATGTGTACACGGCGGAATAGCTCAGTAGGCTAAAGCGTTTTTACTTCAGGACTCTGGCAGGACTCCAGGGGTCACTGGTTCGAAACCTGCTCCGGACAATGTTCTTTTCCTTTTTTAAATTTTTTTCTTGATTTTTACTGGAGCTTTTATGATCCAATGTTTACATTTATCAATATAAAGCATTTAATGAATAAGTTGAAAAAATGCCAAAATCTGTGAAAAGGCCCCTTTAATACCATAAATACTATATTTTACGGATGAAAGGTGATACTGCTATGTTAGGAATTGCGAAATAATCTACACGCAAGTATATTGGATATTGTGTGGATTAAACGATTCCGTTATTGCGAGGTAAAGTATATACATTTAATCCTAGCACATTCTACTATATATATGTAAATGTGCGGGATACGATCCTGCCACTTAATCATACTCGACGTTACTCGGCATGGCGATGTTAATTTTGCCCATGGGCCAATAAAATACTCATGAAACGTTTCTGGAGATTTGCGGTTAATGCCGGGACAGGTAATTCAATTATAGGTGCTTTGTTTTGTCGAGGACAAAAGTAGAAAAAGTATGCATAATTCATTTACTTCGAATTTTCAAACAATAATGAACAACCCTATGATGGCAAGCGACACATTATTTATGAGTTTTAAAAAACCATCAACTGCCATCGCTGCCATTATATTATAAAATAATGAGCTCGACCGAATTTTACATTATCGACAGAACGTCATTCAGGTTCATGTTTTTACTTCAGGTGTGCACATTAGTTTACAGTCTTACAATCATTCAGGATTCTTTTAACCCTTTCCGTGCGGGAACCGAATTTTAAAGGCCTTTGCAAACAGTTTGGATCCCGATGAGACGCCACAGAACGTATTATTATAGTATTCTTTGAAAAAATCGAAGAAAATGCTATTTTTAGAAATTCAGCAGACGACATTTTAGCAGACGACAAATTACCCAGCATGCAAAGGGTTAAAAAGTCCTGGATCACAAACATTATATGATCATTTGAAAAAGATTCTTTAAGTTTTCATCAGGAATTTGTCAAGTTTGATAAATGTATTTATTTTATGCTTTTTGGTGGTTTAAAGAGAAATATCAGTGAATTAAAACTGATATTTTACTTTTTCAAAAAGTAACAAAAAATAACAGTGAAAATTATCAATAATGTTGTTTTACCGGAACTATGTTTTTAGATAGCTTTGGTTTTCCCATTGTGGCCCCCAATTTTACCAAGGGCTGCTTACTCGGCAGTGAATGTTTATAAAAACATGTTCTTGCAAGTTGCGGATCATTGCCTATTTCACAAGAAGTCGGCCATTTATTGCTTACAAAAAATACCGATGAAATATACATTCAAGTTATTCGTTGAATCACTAAGTAATTAATGATCCGATTTTTTTAAGCTACATGTGGAGCAGCTTATTAAAGCCATGTGTGTGTTTGTACAAAACAAAACGGCTTGTACATGGAACACGATTTTCAACGTTACGTTATTCAAATAACGTTATATTATTCAAATAGCATTGAGTTATGCAAATAACACCTAACAGCGTCAATTTATTTTGTATTAAAACGGTTGCGGCTATGGCAGGTCTCTTTTATCCATCTACGATAGAATTTGTAAACGCGAAAGACAATGCTGTATTGAAGAAAGACACCCACACGGAATGGCATCAATTGTTATACGCTTGCTTTCTTTTGGAAAGAAACGCTCACATGCTATGATTAACAAAATATTAATTTTCCCCATTGGATTTAAACACAGGTGGTTAGCGTCTGGCTATGATATTAATTAGTAAAAACATCATTTTGAATGATAAATAATCAAAATAAAACGAAAAATAAACTTTTCTGAAAAAAATTCACTATCAGATATATATATTTGATAGTGATTTTGTTTTCAGAAAAGTTGATTTTTCGTTTTAATTTGATTATTTATTATTCAAAATGGTGTGTTCACTTATAAATATCATAGCCACACGCAAACCACATGTGGATTTAAACAACATTTTTCAAGCGTTATTTATGACCATTCCTATAGCTCAATAAAAGTTGCGTATAGAGAAACTACTTGTTTGCAACCACTTTGATCGTCTTAACTGCATCATTCTCTGTGCAAACGATCGCATTTACTAGAACGAATTTCACAGTGCCATCATACAGTCAATGCCAGCGAAATATTTATTTTGCTGTCATTAACTACGGCCCAGGCAAATATTTAAATCATAAATGAGGCTTCTAAATGTTTAATGCGACAGTCAACAATACACATTATTTTAAAGTTGAAACCTCAATCTGAGCTATTTCTATGATAAAATTAGCGACCGAACGGTCGGAACAATTGACGATATAAGAATAGATCGATATAACAGAACTTGAAATAAAACGATTGCGTCATACGATTAATAAATTATTTACTGATATTCTTTTATTTTGAGTAGCCATGCAGCAAAATAAATCAGCACCAGCAACTTATTATTTTTAATTTACATAACAAAGTGAGGACACTTTGCATGCTGTTTTCACGCTGTTTGCATGTTGTATGGCATGGCATATCTGTTTCAAGGACATGCTATTGCCGCTGCGCACACATCATTGTGCGGTTTGCCTTTTTATTTACATAAGTTTCCTTTTTGTTTACTGGCATCCGTGTGCAGTTTTCATTAATGGAACAGAACTGTGCAGGTTTTAAAAAATCTGCTTCATCTTGTAAGCGTAATTTCATATTTTTCTCAACTTCACGGGGAGATGATTCTGAACTTATTCGTACGTTGCTCATTTACGATAGGGGTTGAGTACTCATTGATATGAAAACACTGTAAAAGTTTCAAACAAAAAATGGTAACAATAAAACAGCATATTCATTTAAACTGAAATGTCTACATCAAAACAAAAAGTTAACATAGAACACAACAAAATTAATTTGATTCTACTGGGGCTCGAACGTTGGGCCTCTCACATGTGAAGCGAGCGTGTAACCACTACGCTACGGAACCGCTTGAAAAATCACCTTCTAACTAAGATATTAATAAGCTATTAATAGTCGGTTTAAATGTAAACTCGGAAGTTTAAACGCTGGATAGTGAGCGGGGTTAAAGGTGCATATCAAAGGGTCCATACCACTGGCAAGATACGGGTCAGGCCTGCGGCCTTCTATATGTGGTTCTTAAAAAACATGTAGGAAGACTTGATAGTAATGAGACTGGGGTGCTGTGATGGTGCTCCTCATTGATAAGCGGCTGCTTCCTTTATCAAGACTCATTTTTACAATTAATAATACGTGTCGCGCTTTGCACTCTATAGCGCCTTTATTAGTAACTAGGTGGTTGCTAGGATAGTGGAACAAAGAAGTTTTGTTTTTATACAAAACCGGAAAGTTTTACCGGTTCGCGTATTTGCCCAGTCCCTGTGATCTTTTATTATTGCCCAGTCCCTGTGATCAGTTATTAATTAAAATAATTAGCTTTGCATTATTGGAAAAAAAATGTGGTAAATGTAATAGTCACAAATGCAGTACTTATTTACACTAATTTACACAAAAAATCACCACTATGCAAGATATTATGACAACAAAAATATATACATTGATCCGTAAAATAGCCTCTCCTCCCATAAGCGAAAAAAAAACGTATTACATACTACTTACTAGTCGCCACACTTCAGTGCGACGCCAATAACAATTTTGTTTCGCAGGTTTTAATTCCATTCTATATATATTATAAGCATTATATATAAAATAACAATCGCCATTTTGTTCTAATACAAGGTTCAGGCATTCCTTTGCTGTTGCGCATTATTTAACAATGATGCATGATCACCTGTCACCTAATTGGTAATCATTAAAAAAATGATTCATAATAAAACTGTACTGATGCATAAATTGGTCTGTAAACATGATTTACTTCCACGTTTTACTACCGATCAACAAAAGCTGTTGTCTGTTTCTAGTCATTGTGCGCAGGGAAGTGTTGTATTTGTTTCTGTTTGCAGAAACCAAAGTAGACGAAACTTAAGAATGTGCATACAGAATGTTATGACCAAACCCTTTTTATTTTATGTTCAATAGTCTTTGCTTTATGTGTAAGCACATTTATAAATCCAGAGACTTTTTGTATTAAACTTTTCGATCGTTGACGAAATAAACCGTTAATAATTATTTTAAAAAAGCCATTGAAAAGGGTATACCCTAGACATGAAAAAGATTCATTTGAGAATATACCTTCCAATTTTAGAAGTTATTACGTGCATCTATTAGCATAGCTATACAATACACATTATGTGAAGCAAACATGTAAATTATAAGTGTAAATATGAGTTTACCTTTTTGTACAGATTTGAACTATTTACGAATCTCAGCTGGAAGTAGACTGCGTCCTTTAGGGTGTACAAGTCACACGTGCCTGAGCCCGATCCGTTGCCCGAATACTTCAGGAACCAACATGCATCATTGCAAAGTGCAGCGCATTCCAAAAATCCGGTGGCAGATCTGCTTGCCATTTCCACATACGGCATTTTTATCACACCAGACATTTTCATGAATTGTGATTGCTTTGATGCGCCCCAACATCTCACAAATGCATGCACCAGAAGAATAACAGTGAGTTACAGTGATTTTCGTTTGTAAGTCAAAACCCCAAACATGTATACCATACAAGTTCCCAAAACATGTAACAGTGTTCGCTTTTACGCCTGTTAACTTGTCTGAGTATGCAAATATTTTTCAATTAACCGTAGTTGTGTTCAAGGGACACAGCAAAAAAAGATTGCTTTAATTAATGGTTCTTTGTTATACGAAATAGACACATATACAGTTTATTGATGACATTTGATCACAGTTCTATGCTTTCTTATGCTCCAGTTAGTCATCACAATCATCAATATATATGGTCATGTTGTAAGAAAGCGGATATTAATTCATAATACTATGATATTTTGATATTCGGGATGTCAAACTTTGATTGCATACACCTGCTATTGTGTTGCTAACGCAGAAGCTAACTTTCTTAATTAATATACATGAATATTTTATTTCGCGTTGACGCAACATAAGTACGGTTATTGTTTTATGACCTTGAAACGATCATCACGATCGTGTTTCCCTAAGTAGTGCGTTGTTATACGAGTTTGTACATTACCATACGTTAATCAATAATCAAAGCTTTCTGTTACGATACTATACAATTGTGATCCATTGTATGCCTTTTATATTCCTATATTTCGTTTTGCATTGATTACATGAAATAAATTATAACGTCAAGTGTGCGTAACAGCGCAATCGATAACGTCATTAAATAACGTTATGGCACGTTTGCTGTGTTGTTGTTGTTTTCAAATATAAACCCAAATAAATTGATAAGAAAGAATGTTAAGTGTCTTAATTTTCGCACAAAAATGCGTATTATTTCAATATAATGTAGATTTTATCGTGTTTTTTGTAAAGAATGCTTTCTGAAAGGCCGTCAAATACGAAAAACGGAAATACATTGTACGCACAATAAGGTAAATATTGGACGGTGACGGGATAATACCAGTTATGACCGCCAAATGGGAGGTCAAATAAAACCGCGCGGAGTTTCACTATTTCATCTAATTTGAGGCGCCTGATTTATCTAATCTAATTATCTAATTAAATCTAATTTAACGTTCTACTATGTAAATGTGCGGGATACGATCCTGCCACTTAATCATACTCGACGCTACTCGGCATGGCGATGTTAATTTTGCCCATGGGCCAATAAAATACTCATGACACGTTTCTGGAGACTTGCGGTTAATGCCGGAACAGGTAATTCGAGGACAAAAGTAGAAAAAGTATGCATAATTCATTTACTTCGAATTTTCAAACAATAATGAACAACCCTATGATGGCAAGCGACACATTATTTATGAATTAAAAAAAAACCTATCAACTGCCATCTCTGAATCATATTATGAAATAATGAGCTCGATCGAATGTTACATTATCGGCAGAACTTCATTTATCTTGTTTCATTGTACTACTTCAGATGTGTACATTAGTTTACAATCATGGCTTTTAATTGTTACACTGACATTCGGTTTGTTTGACAATAAATGTTTAAAATATGAAAACAGAAAAAAAAAATAACATTACTATGATATACATTTTAAACATCGAGGTTATAGTAAATATGTCCTGGATCACACAAATTATATGATCATTTGAAAAAAAGTATTTAAGTTTTCATCAGGAATATGTCAAGTTTGATAAATGTATTTATTTTATGCTTTCTGATGGTTTAAACAGAAATATCAGTGAATTAAAACTGATATTTCACTTTTTCAAACAGTATAAAATAACAGTGAAAATTATTAATAATGTTCATTGTTTTACCGGAACTATGTTTTTAGATATCTTTGGTTTCCCCATTGTGGCCCCCAATTTTACAAAGGGCGACTACTCTGCAGTGAATGTTTATAAAAACATACAGAACATAAAAACATACGGATTAGATTCCATTGAACATACATTTAATTACATTTCGGTGCGCCACACGTGAAATATCATTTTCTATGATCACTCGTGAATTAAAATTCACATTCCACCAAAATAAACAAATATCCTCTATTTATTGTATATCAATGTCATGCATCAATTACGCAATATGATACGATTCAACTAGTGTACAATTTTATGATAAGACATCGTATTGTAATAATGTAAACCTTGCTTAAATATTCAGACTATGTTTTCAGCAACAATTCATGTTTTTGCAATTTGCGGTAAATTGCCTATGTCACAAGAAGTCGGCCATGTATTGCTAACAAAAATTAAGGATGAAATATACATTCAAGTTATTCGTTTAATCACTAAGTAATTAATGATCCGATTTTTTTAAGAACGATACCATGTGTGTGCTTCCAAACCAAGTAATTAATTTACATAACTGATACCAATTGGAAAAAGTGAAGACACTTTGCATGCTGTTTGCACGCTGTTGCACGCTATTTGGTATGGCATATCTGTTTCAAGGACATGCTGTTGCCGCTGCGTACACATCATTGTGCGGTTTGCCTTTAAAGGAATACCCACACTGGGTAATGTCGTGGTGTCAGTTGGCAGTGATAAACAGCCGAGTCATGATATATTAACCGTATTTTAAGTTAATTATCTTGATTGAGGCGAAATGGGACGAGGGACTTTTAATACCGACTGTGTTCATCAACAGGGCTGATATATCCAGCAATGTAAACAATAATTAAGACAATACGATTGGGTTTCTTTTTCCCATATGGTCTTGTTAAATATTTATGTTTCGTTCAGTTTTGCACGCATTGAAATGTATGCTTCATAAGTGTTATCGTTTGTGCCACTTTTGAATAAAACAATAGCAAGCTCTTAATCTAAAGACTCTAGTCTAGTCCGTGCAATCAGAAAGACCCATTCATTAGATAATTATTTTAACTTTTAATAACAATTTTGTTTTCGCAGGTTATAATTCTATTCTATAACTACATTGTGTACGCGTATATAATGCATGTTCACTGTAGCGACCTTATAATACAATACTTTGTAAGATATGTTATTAGATTGAATTATCATTCAAGCTATGCACTGCGACATTTTATACCTTGCGTTACGGCCTGTTTCTTAGTCCCATTACAATAATTATTATGAGTAGAAGCAGTAGTAGTAGTAGATGTAGTAGTAGTAATAGTAGAAGTAGTAGTAGTAGTAGTAGTAGTAGTAGTAGAAGTAGTAGTAGTAGTAGTAGTAGTAGTAGTAGTAGTAGTAGTAGTAGTAGTAGTAGTAGTAGTAGTAGTAGTAGTAGTAGTAGTAGTAGTAGTAGTAGTAGTAGTAGTAGTAGTAGTAGTAGAAGTACAAGTAGTAGTAGTAGTAGTAGTAGTAGAAGAAGTAGTAGTAGTAGTAGTAGTAGTAGTAGTAGTAGTAGTAGCAGTAGTAGTAGTAGTAGTAGTAGTAGTAGTAGTAGTAGTAGTAGTAGTAGTAGTAGTAGTAGTAGTAGCAGTAGTAGTAGTAGTAGTAGTAGAAGTAGTAGTTATCGTAGTCGTAGTCGTAGTAGTAGTAGTCGTAGTTGTAGTAGTCGTAGTCGTAGTCGTAGTCGTAGTCGTAGTAGTAGTAGTAGTAGTAGTAGTAGTAGTAGTAGTAGTAGTAGAAGTAGTAGTAGTAGTAGTAGTAGTAGTAGTAGTAGTAGTCGTTTTAGTAGTAGTAGTAGTCGTAGTAGTACTAGGTAGTAGTAGTAGTAGTAGCAGCAGTAGCAGTATCAGCAGCAGAAGCAGCAATAGCAGTAGCAGTAGTAGTAGTACGTACATGTACATGCGTACGTGACATTTGTCATATAGGCGAGTGAGTCGTGTTCGAGTTCGCTATAAATAGCTCTGAATTAATTAGTTTTATTTGTTACAAATAGGAAGCGCCAAACGTCATATACAATTTTGACGAATTACGACACCAATTCGATTGTTGTGGACACAAGATTTATTATTCAAGACATAACACATTTCACAAAACATACACACTCACACACATACAAACAGCGTCATATTTTCAAGACATTCATACTCTCAGCAAGTCTTATCAAAACCGACACATGCACGAAGTTCACGATTTCTTGAAAAAGTACGAGATTACTCTCTGCATAAGTGCACATTTCTACTTCACGATCTTAATATCTGAACTGTTGATGAGGGTGTCTGCAGTTGCCAGGTAGTCGCAATCCGTCTCAATGTCCGTACCACTGCAGACGGAGAGCAAAGTCGCAGATCTCTTTGAGAGTCACTGGAGGCACTTCCGGCGTTTCCTCTTGAGTCTGATCCACATCATTGGCGGCGTCGGCGGCATCGGCGGCGTCGGCGGCATCGGCAGCGTCGGTGGCATCGGCGGATCGGCGGCGTCCTCTATATAGCAGTTGACGATGCCTGCTTCCCACTCGGAGTCATGAGTCTCGACGTCTGTGTCAAGTGATGTGAGCTCATCCAACTGGAACCGGAAATGCAGGACGAGTTCCGCGAGAGGGATGTCGTCGTCGGGGAACTCGTCGCTGGTCTCCGTGGACTCCGCTGTGAATCCGCAGGCCCTGAAACACTTCTGGATCGTTGAAGCTTGTGTTGCCTGCCACGCCTTAACTGTCCACTTGATGGCGTCTAGGATCGTCACTGAGCGACAAACACTGGCAGCGTCGTCAGTCTCCTCCATTGTGGCCAGCAGCGCTCGCAGCATGAACCTTCTGTAGACAGCCTTGAATGCTCGAATAACTCCCTGGTTCAGCGGCTGCAGCGCGGACGTAGTGTTGGCCGGAAGAAAGCTCAACTGGACGTGGCTCAGGTTCATGTCGGCGGTGTGGGACGCAGCGTTGTCCAGGAATAGCAGGAGCTTGCGTCCTTTCCACCGCATCTCTGAATTCACGTCCCGGAGCCAATCAGAGAACACAGCTTACGTCATCCTTATAACTGTTTCCTGGCAAATAGGATAACTACAAAAAACATTTGTCAATCTGAAACAAATGTTTTCAATTTTGTCAATCTACCAAAACGTGAAAAGGTCCCTTCAATTAGACTTAATTGCGTTCTTCATTCCCTGAAGTGTCGAGATTTATGAAAATTTCTGGAAAAAAAATAAATATCTGTATGCTGGCATTAAAGACGCTGTATAGCCTCAGCGCATACGTTGTGCAAACGGTCGCATTTACAGCCATGTGAGACTCGCCAATAACGTATTATATCTTCATATTTACAAAAAATGTGTATAGATTTTTCCAATGTTTTCTTATTGGTCCAGGCGCTGGCTCAAGAAACATTTCATTGACATCTGGATGCAATAATTGTTATTCATATTCTTACGATATTAAAGGTACAGGCATGCTAATTTTAAGGGGTGTTCTTCGAAAAAAAACTTTAATTTTATGCAGTACACTAATAAAGTAATATTTCCGGTATGTAACATTTTTGTTGCAAACATAAACGAAAAACAGTATATAAGTAGCTAATTTACCAACGTAAAGGAAAAGCCGAATACAACTGATTTATTTATCTGAAACTGATATCTCCATAAACACCGCCCAATACTATCATGCTATATAAAAACTTTCAACAAAAAGTGCCATACGAAGATTAATTACAAAAGGAAAACCCTACATTGAGTAACATGTGTGTGAAAACGTTAAAATACAAACATTCGACAACTTGTTAGCATCTAATAATCGTATCACAATGTCATTCTTTTTCGTTTTACGGATTATCTCGATTAAGGATCGGATTCATTCGGTTTGCGTTAATTTGCGTTAATATGCATTATTTAGGACGCACTTTCCTGCGCTTTCTATTAGGTCCGTCCGCTATTATAAAGGCTATAAGTGTGACGTTGATCTTTGAAGTCGGGAAAATGATGTGGCATTCGGACGCCGTCTGCTCGCGGTTGTCATTTGTGGTAAGTGTTGTTTAAATTCATGATATAATAATTTATGCCGGAATGTATTTGTGCTAAGGTATCAAAAATTCTTTAAATACATGGCAAAGTATGGATAAAACTATGGAAGCGCTGGATGGCCCTTTGACTTTTCACTATTACTTTTGAGTTTTGACTTGCGAGTTAGGACTTGTGTCTTGTGACTTCTTAGTTGTGAAATAATTTAATTAAAACCGCACTTGAACAACGCGAGCGAGCGAAGACGATTGTGCCAGAATATGAAATTCGTGTTTGTATGTTGTTTTCTGTGCTCACTGTTGGAGACTACAGTTGGTGTGGTGTCAGCATATCTGCCTTTTTCGTCTCCGAATAATGAAACAGCAACACTCATTAAAGGATATTTCAAACAAGGTTTCAAATACAGTGACATTCTTGGATTTTTGCTACTCAAGCATGGTATTTTATTGTCACTACGTCAACTGAAAAGAATCTTGAAGAAGATGAACCTGAAACGTCGAGATGTACATCTGCAAGCACACTTAAAAAGCATTGTTCACGTAATTAGCATGGAAATGCATTATATCGGACAAGTCTGTCGGCTATCAGACGATATGGTGCCGGCTGAAAGTTAATCATAATATGGATGTAAGAAAACAAGATGTTATGGAAATAATGAAGGCAATAGATCCAAACGGTGTTGACATGAGAAAAGCACATCGACTTAAAAGACGTTTCTATTGGCAAAACACAATTTAGCATGTAGATGGTTATGATAAGTTGAATCCGTTTGGATTTTGTACACATGGCGCGATAGATGGTTTTAACAGGAAAATGATCTGCTTAGAGGTTTCTGACTCTAACAACAATCCCAAATTGATTGCCATATATTATGTGGATGCATTGATAACGCATTGAAAAATCATTTCGCATACTGCGTTGCGATGCTGGAACAGAAAACAATACTATATGCCTGCTACAACAATTCTTTCGATATGAGAAAAACCGACCCTTTTTTGAAAGCCGCAGCGTTATTGTTTGAAAAAGCACTTCTAACCAGCGCATTGAAAGATGGTGGTGTACGCTACGTCAACAAGGACTACAGTGATGGATAAACTTTTTTTAAGGATTTGCGCGATTCTGGTCGTTTCAACGAGCTCGACGAGATATATAGTGCAAATTTGAAGTTTCGTTTTATGAACCTTATACAAACACACCTGGATAGAATTGCTCAGCAGTGGAATGTACATGAAATTAGACGTCAACACAAGTCCGAAGCATATTACGAAAAACCTGACATTATGTACTTTGTACCTGTAACGTTTGGCGCACTTGATTATGGCACGTTGGTTGACAAACGTGATGTAACCTGTTGTAAAGACATGTATTCAGTTCCCAAAAGAGAGTTTGATGAATTCAGTAAATTGGCCTATTTGTTGAAGCCTAACCTCGAAATGCCAGCAGTTGCCGATTCAGCTTTAAAATAATTCCTTGAATTTAATGATTTAGTGGCAAACTCGTATGAAGAATGCATTTAAAAATATAACAAAGGCTTTCAATGTTCTGTCTCAGTAAGAATACCTATAAAACTGTATAAGATGTAGTTGGTGAAGATTTTTTAATTATATATATATTTTAAAACTTTATTTAAACTGATCAATTCAAGAGAAAATACATATGTGTTTTGTTTCATTTTGTTTTTGTTTTTCTTTCGTCTTATATATCTTAATGACAGGCGTTTAAGTTCTTATGTCCCCATAAGATGACAGTTCTTTCTTATATATTTCGTACACACCTTGATTAAGCCTTTACTATTTC
Organism: Dreissena polymorpha; assembly: GCF_020536995.1. Taxonomy (NCBI): domain Eukaryota; kingdom Metazoa; phylum Mollusca; class Bivalvia; order Myida; family Dreissenidae; genus Dreissena; species Dreissena polymorpha. Next base: position 13,082,897 of record NC_068369.1, read on the forward strand.
AATGTCTTAATGAAAATTTACTGATACTTAAAACGCAGGAAACGAATTTGGCACATAGAACGTAGTGTATGTATATGTCTTATATGCTCACGGAAAGGAATATGTCCCAAGCAAAAAATTTGATACAGGTAAACGGCATTGGCAACGAAAACATGATATTGTTTTATCAGTTTCGGACGAAAAACACATTTTAAAACAGTTTTTTCATCTTCTGATTAGTCAACACACATTTAGGAGTTACTTGGTGCTTCGGCGTAGTCCCATTTCGCTAGTTCTGGACATAATAAGAATTAGATATGTATATCGCACGAGGTAGTGCTGGAGATCATAAATATGATAAATATGATCGATACAACATCTTAAATGCATGGGCGTATGTAATGGGGCGGCAGGGGCGGCGGCCACCTCCCCAATATTTCGGCTAGTCGTCGTTATATAAATAAAACGTAAAATCCCCAAAAATCGCCGCCCCAAAACCAGTATTTTTTGTAATCACGCGCCGTCAGTGCATAAGCCATGTGTCCCCTCTCCGTCTGCTCTGAGGTTGCCAATAGTGATGTGTCAATATCCCTTGTTAGGTGTCATAAATCAGGGGCCCGGGTAAATGTCATTGCGTTATTTGTTTTATTGTTCTTTTCCGTGATTGCACTGTTGGTGTTTTGATCAAGGACAGGCTATATTTTTAATTTTAATTGATCGCTTTAATTGAAAGGTAACTGCCACTTAAAACAATTTTGAGTGAATATACGCGTGAACAACATTAATTTGATTGAAAATATTTTTGTTCTCATGTATAACTTTATAACAGCTATTATTTGATTAAAAATCATTGAAACAATATCATATATGTAATTGTTTCATGGTCAAAATGAGGATTCCTAATCAGCTTCGAAATTTTGCTTTTCCTAAACGTACATTCGGGAAGAAAAAGCCAGAACAGCGTTCATTCCGATCTAGTTGGTTTGATTCGTTCACATGGCTCCACTACGATGAGTCATGTATATGAGTATTAAATTTTAATTTGCGACCGTTCTAACTTTAATGAACCTAACATCGATCTAAATACAAACGAAATTTAGAAAAAAACACAACATACACATAATACTCGTATTGTTGCTTAATAATATTTTTTATTTTTTATCATTAATATTAAAAACAAAATGTATTACATTAACAATGTTATTCTTTCCAGAGCCGGGACCTTGCGTTCTGCCATCTCTGCATGGCGGCCAAGAAGACGGGCAAGATCGGCAACACGAAGGTGGACGGCAGCTTCATCAGTGACGGCTTCTCCAACTGGAAACAGGGTCCTGTGAAGTTCTGGAAGCACGACGGCAGCGAGTGCCACAAGGAGGCGGTCGAGCGACTGGTGACGCTTCTAGCCACTACGCGTGACGTGGGAGAGACACTGTCAGCGGGGCACGCTAAGGAGAAGGGCAAATCCTACGCAGCATACGGTTCCTCGTCCGCCAGGGCATCGCGCAACGTGTGCATGACGACGATGAGGGAAACTTCATGCAGCTGCTACAACACCACGGTTGTGTGTTGTGAATTTAATGTTAATATTATTATTTCTCATATCACTCGTTAAATTTCGTCATTTAAATACATAAACATTTACTTTATTTTATGCTTTAATAAGCACGAGTTTTTGGAAAGAAAATAATAACTGTTGAGATTTCTGGGTCGTCGTCGGCGGTAATGGACAAACTGATTTCATGACAAACTGAGAGTGAGACAAAAATCGAGCATTTATATCAACATGAGAGTTCCCCCAAAACGCACCATATTAATTGTAATTGTAAATTTTTTCGGAACCACGGAAGAGGACAATCCTCTCAAACGAACCCCTTTATGTTCCCAGTACAGAAACTGGACCGCCTCCCCAATGTTTGGAGGTTATCTACGCCCCTGAAATGATTATGTTGTTAATGAAAAGCAGGTTATAAGAAGTTGACTGTGGTAATGGTGTTTATAATGATGACGATACTAACTGTATTCATGATGATGATTATGTTGATAATGTAAACTTTCGTTCAATGTATTTTGCAGTCCATAATCTAATTGGCATACGTATATTCTTATAATGACTGTCCATTTTAACAAATACGTCATGCAATTTCTACATTCAAGGCTCAGTAAGGTCGATTTCTTACTATTAATGTTTCAGTATAAAAAAAGCTGGATCTTTGAACTTAGTGACCAAGTCTGTTAAGGTGTGCAGACTAACTAGGGCCTACACACTTTGCCATTCAGTTGATTACATTCTGGCTATTAAATATGTTCAATGAAAAGGCTAGAGAATCAACCTTTTTTTACAAATGTATTTCTGTCTTCAGTCCTGTATATGAAAGAACATACGCTGACGCTGATTTATACATCCTTTTACTAGCCAGTACTGGTAATGCGTGGTAAGGTCGGATTCGAACTTTTCCAGAATGACAGTAAATCACTAAGGCTGATTTAAACAATAATGCAGTCGCACCACTATGGGCACAAAAGTCTGACTTGGGACTTGGTACTTATGACTTTGTACTTGTGACTTCCTTCTTCTGACTTGGTACTTGTGATTTCTTCTTCTGACTTTGTACTTGTGACTAGTGACTTCCTTCTTGTGACTTGTTACTTGTGACTAGTTACCTCGTACTTGTGTGCTGAGTTCTGACATCCTACTTGTGACTTCAAACACTTTACGGTGATCTTAACCTTTTTATGTTGAGACCTGTATTACAAATGCAGGGCACCAATACATAAATGCAGAACATCGATCACCATGAAGCTCTAAATGTATTATAAAATGCGACTGAATGAATTGAGCAACTTGATTCTCTAGCCTAAGGGCATATTCAGTATGAAGCGTCCGAAAGGGCCTTTAAATCAATGCCAAAAAGGCATTATTTTTAAGGTACTCATTCCACCGGTGCAATTATTCACTAGCAAATTTAACATAGATATAGAATAGCTTTGAATATGAAAACCCCACAATTTGTTAGCATACGAACCATTTTCCTTTTGCTACTTTTCCTTCGTGATGATTGTTATATCATTCTCTGCTAAACTTAAACAGTTACTTCCTGACATGCTCTCCTGAATTATGAAACTTAACAACAGCTGCAATGGGCAGCACGCGCAGCTATTTGTAGTGCATTAAAGCAGTGAAACAAAATCATTCTAATTCAAAAAAGGCAGTCAATTTTGCCATAATTTGAACAAACCTATATACGCCGGATCGGGGATTGGGATCATGATAGTAATCAAATGTGTGCAGAATTTAAAGGCAATATATCAAAGGACCATACAGATATTTGAGATGGTACGCAAACTAGAACAACATTTTCCATATTACTGCTTTCTCATGTCAAGCGTAGCCAGTGTACTATGAGCCTCAGTGCATTTCAGTATAGCCAATGCCCGCGTCAGCGTGGCAGTTCGGTTAATACAGTCTCTCTTAACTTTGATACTCACATTCATCAAGTAGATTCATATAGTTGTTTTGCTTTAATAAATAATTTGAATAGTAACGTAATATGGACTTTTTATTATCAACACACCAACGTAACACCAAGTCCAAAAGGGGTAAATGTTTAAAGTATTTTAGTTTAATATTTTAATACACCTTATTTTCTTTGTTTGTTTCATTAAAATGGTATTTAAAAGGATAACGCCAACAATTTTACAAAACCGAGGAATATGATATTTTCATAGCATGAGGCATTTAATCAAATGCAATTTGTAAAACAACTATAAAATTATGCTGAACAGAGTACTCTACACTTGCTAAGCGGTTTAAGGGGCCATGATGGGTAACGAATGTGAAGAATCGTAAAACAATATATTAAGGGATTTGAAAATAAGTGAAAATATTTGAGGTAGTACGCAAAGCTTGACATATTTTCTTAAGAACAAAAGGGTCATAATTGTAATAAAATGCATGGCAGAGTTACCTTCTCTTGCCAATGAAAAGGGTTCATCATTATCAGCAAGTGTGAAATATATAAAGTGAACTTAGAAAACATCATCGGAGGTACTAAAACTTAGACAGAGCATAATGCCAATGTCAACGCCTAGGTGAGAGGAATAGCTTTTCTTATTTCTTGAAAAGTCGAGGTACAAATTTACAAGATTTTACATAAAGGATGGTTAACAAAATGGTTTTACAAAAGTTCAACATGACAATTTCTTTTTTAAAATGTTAGCATTTATTTTAAAAGTGATATAAGAACATTCAAACAAAGATTTATTTTGATATAAGAACATTCAAACAAAGAGTTATCTATCTAGACATATAAAATGTAATTTGCTAAAACTAACAGTAACTTTTGTAACATAAAAACTTTTCAGATTAATACTTGATGTTTACTATTGTGATTTCAGAGCCTTTAATGTAGTTTGACCATTTTGCACAATAGAAACGTCCTTATAGTCGATGTGCTTTTCTCATTTCAACAACTGTTTGGATCTATTGACTTCATTATTTCCATAACTTATTTTTGGCTTACATCCATATTATTATTTACATTCAGCCGGCGCCACATCGTCCGATAGCCGGCAGACTGTCTGCTATAATCCAAGCTTATAAGTGTGCTTGCAGATGTACATCTCGACGTTTCAGGTTCATCTTCTTCAAGATGTTTTTCAGTTGACGTACTGACAATAAAATACCATGCTTAAGTAGCAAAAATCCACAAATGTCACTGTATTTGAAACCTTGTTTGAAATATATTTCAATGAGTGTTGCTTTTTCATTATTCGGAAACGACAAAGGCAGATAGGCTGGCACCACACCAATCTGTTGTCTCCAACAGAGTGCGCATAAAACAACATACAAACACGAATTTTCATATTTTCGCACAACCGTCTTCGTTCGCTCGCCGTCTTCAAGTGCGGTTTTATTAAATAATTTCACAACTATGAAGTCACAAGACACAAGTCCTAACTCGCAAGTTAAAACTCACAAGTCAATAGTGAAAAGTCAAACGGGTCCTCCAGTGCTTCCATACATTCTGCCTCCATTTATTAAGTCGTTTTCGCTGTCACCAAATACTGAACCTGTTTGGGTTCTATTAACGTTGATCGGGCGTTCGCGAGTGCTGGCCATTATGCAGAGGAATTGCGATTGTAAAACCGAAAACAACTTATTATATTATATAAAATATATTTATAATAGGGATGGCAGCGGTTAATCGGTTAACCGGTTATCCGTTTCTTTAGGAGGTTAACCGATTACAAAATTAATATTTGGTTACTCTTGCAGAAAACGCATTTTTGTTGAACGAAGTAAATGCTCAAATCGTTAGCACCTTTTCCTTTTCAATCAGCACACACCAGTGATAGTTTTCATCTGTATGAGAAACATAAATAGACTAAAACAGTATTAATGTAGTGACTGACTTAAAGGTGATAGTAATCTTGAATAGTTATTTTCGGATATGTTCGTCCCACAGTTTGTTTATGTTTGTGTTAGCACTGGAACTCTTGATAGAAACTATTGAAGTTCATCAGTAACTATTTAAACGTTTTGTTATATTATTATGTCTGGTTATATAATTTTGTATATGTAATAAGGATGTCATATTAAACACGGCGTTGCTAAGAAAATTTACTTGACGCAGCTAACCAAACCCCCGTACAACAAAATAATGACATCCTTCAATGCGCTCGATGGAGTCTAAATCATAACCCACATATTTAAAACTCAGTCAAGCAGAGCCATTTCAATAACTCGCGCAAGCAAACAAGTTCATTTAGTATCCCATTAACATTACCACGCTTTGTTTTATTATTTCCGAAGCGTAAAAACGCTTCATTTATTATAACATGAACAAAGTATTTGAGAGAGCTAAAGTAATAAAATAAAGTTGTTTTTTTTAACAAGCATCATATATTATCCCATTAAAATAAGCACGCTGCATTTATTATTTATCATCCCTTGATTAAAAAACACGTTTAATGTAGTATGCCGTTAGCAAACGGACTAACGCTGAATTTCAAATGCCACGCTTTTAAGAATGTTTAAGCGTTTTCAAAACACGAAACCCTGTTGGGAAAACTTAAATGTTCGGGCCAGTGATTTTATAATACATAACGCGTATATTTAATGTAATGAGAGCTGTCATAACGTGACTCATTCTCTTTACATGTAAGGCAATACATGCATTCAAAATTAATCGTTCCCCTAACAATCCTAATTGAACGGCGTCATATGAAAATCGGCCCTATTCTATATGCGGCCAGCGTTGCTCCAGAGCAGCCAGCGCAGTCACGCAAGGTCTCGTGGTCCCATCGGCGTTAATTTTTCTGGAGCTACATATGTCGAATAAGACCCATTTGCGCATGACGCGGATCAAGTAATACTCAGTCCGTTTATGTACTCGAATATAGCCAATGCCATAGTAAAGTATAGCACTGCGCTTTGGTGTTATCGCAACTTCGAAAGTCAACTATTATAAATAAAAATAAATTGCATTTATATATCATCATGATAGTTCACCTTTTCTCTTTCCTAATTATCATCAATTTCAGCAGTTTCATGATTATTAATATCATCATCATTAGCAGCAGTACCAACATCAGCAGCAGTACCAACATCAGTGGCATGTCACTGCATTTTAGTATTATTGTAGCCACAATTGCATCATGCCCCTGCGATCAATATCATATCTTTAATAGCTAGATTTGAACATCGGTGCTACAGAGCTCCGGTATAAAAACAAAGACACAATTTATAAACGAAAATCAAAGAAAAGTATCTGCTTAACGAAAATCCAGTGTGTGTTGAAATTTCGTCCCTGATTAGCCTTTGCGGACTGCACTGGATAATCTTGGACGACACTGTACGAACATGCTTGGATTTCTCACAACGCACAAGTACTTAGGCTGCAAGACCATCAACACGACATAGTATATTTGCATATGCATGTAATTTAATAAACGTCAAAGACCTATAAAATACATATTTTATAGGTCTTTGTAAACGTATACGTTTTTCGAATGTTTTTTTTATGTGGTACAAAGATAGTCGGATAACCGGTTAACCGCTCCAATATCGAAACAGGTTAACCGGTGACGGATTTGCTTTGGTTTGCCATCCCTAATTGATAACAATAAATATCTTTTAAAAAATGTGGTCGGCGTATACGCTGACTTTGAAATAAAGTTTCCAATTCACTTTTCTAAATAAATAAATACAATTAAACGAAAGTTAAACTATTGTGTTGTGTTTTTCACTTATAAGTTGCATATTCATCGCATAAAATGTGTGTTTGCATTGTCAATCCACACATTAGTGTGAGTAGATAAAACATATACTACAGGAGAGCACTTCATATGTGTCCTCATATGCCTTGTTATGAGTATCTTTCTTCACTATCGAAATATATCGTATGTTAATATTTGATTTAAATGCAGTTTTCTTTCGACACATTTAAATCACACGTCAATAGCGCCGTCATGCGAAAATGGGTCTTATGCGTTTCGGCAATCGTTTGTTAAATCCAACATGTGCTTTTGCGCAGTCAGGCCATAGGCGATGCTGTTCGCTATAAAATCACTCAATATGGTATGTTTCTCCTTACCAGAAGGAGAGATAGCTGAGTGGGCTATTAATATGATGGGCGCATATGGAATAAAACCCATTTTCGCATGACGAGGGTCATTACAAATCTCATTGCGAATTGAAAATGCCAAATTTAAGAACAATGCGTTTTGATACAAAATTAAATTCAAAATAGCAAACTTGTTAATAATGGCAGCCTATCCACACATTAAGGAATGATTTCCAGACGTGCTGACCAAGTACGGCAAACATTGTGGTATGATAATTAAACTATTTTCTCTTATCGTGACACTATACTATTTTGCTGATGATTGTTTTCTCATCTTGGAGGCGAAAGTGAAATTCTGCGAGATGGATTGTAACGCGTAATTGTAACAGGGCAACCATTTTTGTCGTTTGAGCATACAGAGAGTAGTCCGGAATTCCTTACACTGAACAGTGCTACATCCTTTGAATTGAGCACATACGCAGTGATGTAGCAAAAATTCAGAGGTTGTATCTTGAATCAGCTAATTAAATATTCGAAAATATTCATGCGTGTCTGTTGGCGTTATGTCAAATACACACTAAGATGAAAACTGAGTAAAACAGCTACGCCTAAAAGCGCAGTGCTGTATACCTATGTTTATGTCAGCGTTGTTGACACCGTGTGAACTGCTCGGGTAACAAGTAAAGCATAAACAGCAATGTTTATATAATTTTATTCCTCAATATACAAGATACGAAGATTATTGTATATTTTGAATTTGTATATGGTGTCAAAAATCAAAAGTTTTGTACACGGAACTTTTATTATGAATTTATATTCTTGGTGAGATAGTTATTTGATATTAGAAAAAATATTCCTTTAATATGATGGTGACTGCAAATTTTCATTCTATTAAATTCTCATTACCATTTTCATCATGATTTCTATGCTTTCAGAACGTCCAAAAAGCATGTTGTTTTTATTTTGTCTTAGTTATTTCTATGAAATAATATGGATGATAAAAAATGCACACACAAATCGACCAGTGCGCTATGACACACACTTTATAAAGTTGAATAAAGTGTTCATTTCAAACTTGCGATTGATTTTGAAAAATGAATTGCGTGTTAAATTATGCAATAGCGAACATCTTCAGTGCCTTCAGCGCTAACATTTCTCTACAACATTGGGATCCATATTCTTAATTCTTTATCTCAAGACACATTTAGTATTTTAATAAACAAATGTTTCATAATATGTATCTTATTTTTATAATATTGTACAACATATAACTTGAATATTTATTTCAAATAGCGTTATTGAATATGGTTCCAAACACCATTGCTATGTACATGCCCTTGTGGGAAATATTAAAAGGCATTTATTCACATAACTAACTGAAGGTTAATGACCATGTATATGTTAACAACCACAAGGTATAGTAATTACAGATTCATAATGGCTGTTCGTCTGTGTTTTCGGGTTCCAAGTGTGTGAAGCCAATATTAAACATTTATTTAACGGTATGAAATAAGCGATGCGTTGACGAAAAATTGAGATCAATCGTTGACAATCAGTTCTTACTGAATAAAGGCAGATATGAAAAGGGTAATTAAGTTTCATTTATTCAGAAGGATTTGAACAGACATATAGCTTTATCAATTGTGCAGCGATTTTCATGAACTCGGTGTAGGTCACGCGAGTTGTGTATCGTGTAATTTATTAAAATATGACCCAGCATTTGTAAAAAATATTATAAGAAATGTACATTTCCAGAATGGAAATTAATTTCTTCGTTAAATAAGACCGAGTTCATGGAAATCTCTGCACAATTTATGAAGTTATGGCTGTTCATGGCGATGCACCCTGTTTTCGGGTCCTTTTGAGTGTAATACCTTGTTATATATGAAAACCAGCCTTAATGACATCGGCGACGTCATCGGCATATCGTCATTTTCATTACGTCATAATTTTCAGTGAAAAATTGATTTGCATGTGTGCGTTAGATATTTATTTACACGTGTGTTTTATATCGTTCGGAATTTATGAACTTGCGGAATGGATGCCGAAGTTGAGGTAAGAACCTTAACAATATATACATTTATTTTTTATTGTATTTTTTGTGTGTAAAATCGTCACTGAATAAACTGTTAAAAGTTATTTAGCTATTAAATCCTCCTTTTGAACCACGTCACGTATTGTTTTTGCACTAAATCATTGAATGAAAGACACTATGGTTGATCGTAGAATATGTTCAGACAATTTATAACTTGAATTTATTTAACCATGATTCACTGTCTAATATGTGTTGTTGTATCTAAATTGTATGAATGTTTAGTTCATTATTAACGCCTGTGAATAGTCTTAATTAAGTCAGAATTATAAAAACTTTAAGTTCTATTTAAAGTAGCAATACTGAATATAATAATAGATCTAACAAATGTTTTGCTTGTGGTTATTTTGTTTTTGTGTGGATATTTTTACGAAATTATTTCAAAATACCGTATGAATTTATTAAAATAGTACAATACACGTCATTCTATATCGTAAAGACATAATTGCCCAGTGGGTAGAGTAGAGTTCCCATTTGAATTTTATTGATCTAGGCAATGGGTCGAATCTCGGCAGATCCTATATTATTTTGTTTGCATGAAGGGATGTGGATGTGCGAGACATTGTAAAAAGAACTTCACACCAGCTTCGGCATATCAGTTCAAATTAGAAATGCACGGGAAGACAATGATGAAAAAGAAATGTTCCTTATTATTATTATTATTATTATTATTATTATTATTATCCCCGTAATTACCGAAATCCTCGTTTATATTAAGTACGCCTGCCGAGTACCGAAATCCCCCATATTTACGCATTAAAGGGTCAATATGTCATCGGTATGATTGTGTTTTTTTGCATCGCTTATATGGTTATGTGTTGAAAATGCATTCATATACTTGTTTATATGTAAGTTTCATCTATTACTTTTTTTCTATGAGTATTATAATTATTTATGTTTTGGATGTTTGTTCACTTGACAAAACCAGTTATGATTTGTGTTGTTCAGAGTTTATTAATAGGTAAATGCGCGCCCCTTCACGGAGTCATTATGGCTGGAACTGCCCCTGTGACCTTTCATGGGATAAAGATTAATTTGGAGCCACAGTAGGTCACATTTACCCCGGCTGCCCGGGTATTCGCCAAATAATGTTTATTTTTAGGAATGTTCAGTGCTCGCTGGCCAATGAGACCTTAATGTGTCCTGTACCGTGTGCTGATTATGTGGCGTGAATCATGTGGAGTGTTTTGTATGAGAGTGATGTGAATGTGAGTGTTATATAGGTGTGTTCTGGGTCTTGTGGTGGTGATATGTAGATGGTTATGTATAGTTTGTGGTATGTGATTGTTGTGCATTTGCCTGGAGCGAAAGAGGAGGAGTTTGTCGGTTGCTTGCGTCCGTCGGTCAGTCGTGGAAGACTGTATCTCGTTCCAGTTCCCAGAGCGCAGAGCACGCCGCCCCCGCACGAGCGCACCTTCGCCGAGCGAGCCCGACCCCCCCCCCCCGCTGCGCCCGCTTACGGCCCCGCCCCGAACCCCCAAAAGCTGGAGCTTCCCGAGACAACGCACCCTCTTCCATCCTCTTGCTGAGCGCGACAACAAATCAGTCAAAGGCCGACCAAGGAGTCTCAATAAATCCCACCCGGAGTCACCAACGTCCTTTCCCAGCCGCATGCCAAACATGCAGACCATGCATCAAGCTGGGCTGTTTTAATTTTACATTTACGTTATGTTTGCTATTATAACTAGATAGGTAAAATAATAGGAAACGTTGTATGAATGCCGTTGTTATAGCATTTTGTTTATGCTTTTACTTATAATTGTAATTATGTTGTAAAAATCATGGTATTATAGTTTCTGACCTTGTTATTAGTTTTCGTGTATCTATGTGTGTTTGTTGTGCTCTCCGCCCCAAGAGAGGTGTTAGTTTTGGCTCGAGCAGGATGCAGGAAACACGCCAATTCCTGGGGCGCCCCTGGTTCTTTTAAGTGCCCGGTGTATAGCACCGATACACTGCACCCCCATTTAACGTCCCTCGCGGAGGACATATAAGTACATGGTGTTAGTATTGGTCCAAATATAATTCTGCTGCCTTGCGTCATATCTTATAGTGACGTTGGCTCTCGCTGTTGCTATTATAAATAATGTTTGTATGGTGGTGTGAGGGTCAGACTAGATTTTGAAAGATTATGTACTTGACGATAGAAGAGAGGGACTGAGTGTGTGTGATTGGACCGAGATGACTATTTTATTGGGGGCTTAGACAATTTCTAGATGCATTCTTTCTTCTTGCTGAGGTGGTTGTCTGTGGCACTGAGGTGTTGTAAGGGCCAGACTAGTTTTGATTAATCATTTACTTGACGAAAGAAGAGAGGGGCTGAGTGTGAGGGTTGGACCATAACGGCTATTTAATTGGGGGTATAGGGAGCGACAATTTCTTGATATATTTTTTTTCTGCTGAGACTTACATTCGAATTTCGTTCTTTCTTTCCCAGTGGAGTCGTGTGGTTATAATAGTTTGGTATTAGGGAGAGCGCGTTCGATAATGGTTCTGGTTATATTATATATGGTGACAAAGGCAGCAGTCCTATGTGATTGTTGTATTTTGACCGGAGAATAGCGTGGCCTGGGCTGGTGCTTGGCGTTTTATGGGCTCGATCCGGCTTCATAGGTACATTAGGAGTGGCAAATAAAATGTTTAGTAGACAAATGAACTGCAATCAGTTAATCTCATCGCTGCAATACAAAGAGAAACAAAATAAAATAATTACCTTCACCTTAGTTGTTTTTTTTTGTAATCTTGGGTGGGTCGCGTCGACGGAGACATAGTGCGCGAGGGTCTCGGTGCGTTTCACTATCAGAGCCGACATGCTCCAGCCAACATATTTTAATATTGTGCATATGGAAAATACATGGTTATGTATGAATATTACGATATTGACACCTATAGGGGTTGCACTGTAGGTATCTCTAGGAAATTACCCGCGTGCGCACTTAATGCGGCTTCCGTTGTTGTACGGAGGTGAGTTGTCTGTGTACTCTCCCCTGCGTACGTCGTCGTCGGCTGCTGCGTGCTGAATGCAGCAGTAAAAACTAAAAAAGATCAGCACAGGGGTGGGGAACTGGCGGAACCCGGATACTGTTAACCCGATTCATTAATGGTTTTCAAAGGGGGATTAAAGTTCATCCAACGTGTTAAAGCCAAAGTGGTTACAGGGGTTGGCTGACCGTTGTTTTGGGGAAAGCGTACCCCTCCGTCGTTTTATCAAAGATTGTTGTTGTTGTTCTACTGTGTTTTAGTTTGCAGCATGGCTGCCCGTTCACGTCCATGGCGTCCTCACAGGGCACAGACGAAGGGGCCCTTATTTAGCATATATTTATATACATATTCCGACCAAAATGTCAGTGTATGTCGTTGATTTTTTTAAACTATTATTACTTTCTATTAGCATTATCAGATTTAAATTTTAGGGTAACATACTCATTGACAGACAAGCTTACATAAAGCTGTGCAGTTTTATTTCATTAGAAACAGCTGCACATTTTAACTTCTTGTTTATATTTTTGGGACTATTTCGACCTATTGTTTTTATTTCTTTTATGAAATTCAAAATTTGGCTCTTACAAGAGTTGGCCTCCACGTGGTCACAGCTGGGCAACATATTCATTATGTTGGCAAACGACCTCTTGATATATAGAGAGAAATTGACTGTTTGTACAGCGGGGATTTCGGTACAGACGCGCGTTTAAGGTTCGTGTGTATAATTACCGAAATCCCCGCAAAGAGACAACGTATGATGTCAAAAGTGCTTAATAATAAATATTAATATCATTATTTGCCCATTAGCATTTATGCGATGCCAAAAACCAATCATACCGATGACAAATTGACCCTTTAAGGCGTAAATATGGGGGATTTCGGTACTCGGTGGGCGAATGTACAATTACCGAATTCCCCGATATAAGTCATCATTTTTCAACAGTAGTTAACAAAGGGGAAATTGTCGTTACGTTTTTGTCTGTATCACAAATTTCTACAATAAGAACGAACTACCACGATTTGTTTTTGCACTTGAAGGTTTGTACAGCGGGGATTTCGGTACCGGCGCGCGTTTGTTATTGTGTAGAATTACCGAAATCCACGCTAAGAAGCAACGTATGCTGTCAAGAGTGCTTAATAATTAATATAAACATAATTATTTGCACATTAACATTTAGGCGATGCAAAGGCTTGGCAGGCGTACTTAATATTAACGTGGATTTCGGGGGATTTCGGTAATTACGGGGTTTCGGTATTTCTACACACCAGTTAACAGCGATGTAAATAAAATGTTTGTTTGTAAACAAAGTTGACTTGGAGGACACTCAAGTTGTATTGCTCATTTTTTATGGTAATGCCCAATAGCATATATGTTTTGTTTTTTGATAACCTTTATAAATAAAATATGCAAGTATATTTAAAAATCGGTAATAATAACGGATCGTCACCATTCATGTGCCTTTAAATAAAATGTATTTTGAATAACAACACTATAATATATATATATATATATATATATATATATATATATATATATATTAGGATTAGCACTATACATATAAACTAACTATAAACATACCTTTTGTATGACATGTTTGCCAAAATTTGTTTTTTGTTTCATCTTCTGCAGACAAAACATCAAGGTCATGTGTTAGTAATAACAAAGGGAAGCAATCACACACTTACTGTCTGAGGTGAAAAACAGCTATGTTTGATCTTAGTCCACACGAACAAAATGTTTTGCAAGTTTTTTTTTTAGATTTAAATACTTCTCATCAGTTAATAAGATTTCAACATTCATGACATAAAATTTAAACATAGCAAAGCAAAAAATCATGTATGTGCTATAACTGTTAACTAGTTTTTTATGACTTATTCAATACATGCTAATCTAGACTAACAGAGCTTACTGGTAAAAGCTACTATTTAAAAGTAAATTTTAGAAACTTAGACCTAATTATATCTACAATGTTAATATTATTACATGATTTTCTCTATACCGTAATTATATCTCAGAGTAATTTATTCCATTGTCTCGCTTGTTAGGGGCGGAACAAGGGGTTGTACGAGATCCTGTTTTAAATGCATTCTTTACATTTTTAACGCGTTATTTGATAACAACGTTAAATAATTGAATCAATTATTATTTAAACTGTGTTTGTCTTAATATATTTTATTATATATCAAGATATCATTACAAACAGCAACCGCATGAGTGTTTTTTATTCATTTTATTTCAAATAAATGTTATACAAATATGTATCACATGTATTTTACTGCTGTTTTCACGGAAAACTTCCATTTTAATTTATATTGTTATATATTATGGAATAAAATATATAAATTGTCATGAAAAAAATGCTTAATATGGCCAACTATTCAACTTAAGGTGTGTTTTTGGTTTTGGCGGCCATCTTTGACACCATTTTGTTTTCATGGCAACTCCAACACTTCTGGAAAAAAATAATACCCATTACAATAAAATTCAGACTTAGACCTACATTTTGATATATAAAACTTAATGTTGGCTTTCATAGACTACTCTGGTCCCATATTTAGGGTCTCATTTGCTACACTAAAAAGTCGACTACATTTCATGAGTTGCATTTTAATAAAATTTAATAAACGTTACCGAAGAAGGTTTGGGCTCAGATTAATCGAACTGATGCACATGTATTCGAAAGCTTTGGAAATATTCTGTTTAACTTTTTGGAACGTGGAACCGTGATTATTCGAGTTAAAAGATGTTGGAATGATCCTTCCCGGTGCGTTAGTTATTGCTTTCAACCCTAAATGCCTTCTAGGCGGATTTCCACGTTCACGTCAAACTCGTTAGGGGTTGTCCATTTTATATTATTATACCTCACTTTATTCACAATGCTCGACTCCCATAGGCCATCGTGGCATAGAAATACTGTCAAACCCAGCGGGAAGAAATTAACTGTCCAAAAAAATACTGTCGCCTGCTACCTTAGCAGTCACGTGCCACCAGCGGGAAAAAATTTACTGTCCAAAAAATACTGTCGCCCGCTACCTTAGCAATCACGTGCGGAATGGTAAAAAATGATACTGTCCCATTCGCGAATGCGCAGTACGCAGTTTTGCATTTCCGTTGTATTTGGATGATTAAAATATCGATTGCAGCTGAAACTGTGTTGTATAATAGATTAATGCCATTATTTAAGCTTTGACGGGAGTCATAAAAAATTACTTTAGTATTAACGACACGCTTACCACAATTGCAACTTTAATCCAATGCTAATAACAATAAAGTTACAACGATATAGACTCTACACTTCCAGTGTTTGTTCTTAAGTTAAGGTGTTATGCATGACAAACACTCAATCCGAAATACTTTTGGATTCGTTCGATGCTTTAAACAAATATTTTACTGTTAAAAAAACAACACGTCCATATTGTTGTCCCAAAATGTTTCGTCACCGAAACCACACCGTATTACGCGTCACGTCGATGGCAGAATGTTCCGTCGATGACAGA
Source organism: Dreissena polymorpha (assembly GCF_020536995.1). Taxonomy (NCBI): domain Eukaryota; kingdom Metazoa; phylum Mollusca; class Bivalvia; order Myida; family Dreissenidae; genus Dreissena; species Dreissena polymorpha. Next base: position 13,099,010 of record NC_068369.1, read on the forward strand.
TAGCTTTACTCAACCGCGTAAACAGGTAGGTTACAAATTCGTTCGATATAATTATATAAAGCAAGTAAGGCCAAAATCGTTGCTAAGAACATATTGTCCATTGACTGAGGACGCCACCAGGTAATTTTGGACTCGTAGTTCAAGTTTTTAAAGAAATGTGAACGAGTTAAAAGTGACAGTTTCCGAAAAATCATTGAACATGACTGCTTTTTGTTCAAAATATCTGAAGTTTGAAATAAATGACTTGATTTCGTGTTATATACTTACGCATTTATCCCTTAAGGATACGTAAGCCAAATATCCGCCCTTTTAGTTGTTTGATGAACATGTTACAGGCGTCCAAACTGACCCCGTCGAAAAAATATTGGTGCCGTAGTTGGCAGATATGTATTTTAAATGATGCCGCTGATGGCAGAAACGCTGTAGAAAATGCTAACGTAGATGACAGATTGTCGAAATAACTATTTTATTTATTTCTCTCTCCACTTTGTACTTTTATACACAATTGAGAAGCGAAACTGTCCTTTGCAATATATTCTTAAGAAAAGAAGGTTATGTATGCAGTAAGTGTATGAATATTATGTTCAATAAAATTGATTATGATACCTATATAATATATATAATGATGCTATAATATAATATAATGAGGGTGTTTTTTGTAGAAAACCGTCACCATGAAGAGGTTCAGGTGTTGTTACTGTGACTCTGAGTTTGATGTCCACAAAGACACTGTACACAACCTCATAGAACACCACGAATCTTTAACCATTAAGTACAGGGAGCTGGAACTGAATGAGAAAACGTGTCGTCAAGGCTACTGAACAAAGGATTATGATATTTATCCTGCAGAATGTTCCGTCTTAATATGTTCTAAGATATGTAACAATGACAATGAATAAGTACATGTTTATTTAATGATAGTTGGAATCATATTAAGTGATATTAAAATATAAACTATGTATCGCTATCATGTAACTGTCCATACCTGTTATATAGAAAAGCTTATATAAATTTTCAGAGACCACTTCTTTGACACTACAGAAAGAAATCCTAAGAAGCAGAAACGAAAGAAAGGACAGATATCGGCTCCAGATCAACTTGCGCATGGACAAAGGGGCGTGAGACAATTTCATGCATGCGATGAATCCAAGATTTTAGCCCATATCCGCAAAGGTCTTAAAGATATTCAACAACACATCACAATTCATCTGATAAAACTTTATTTAGAACTGTAACAGTAAAAACATGTAAACAAAAACATAAAATCTGCAATCTCCCTGCTACAACTGTGTTACATTATTCTCAAAACAAACGTCGAATATGGACACTTTAACATTATTGTTACATATCATACACTATCGGGTTCGTCATTTTTCCTATATAACGTATACTGCGACTTTTAAATTCTGAGATATAAAATTACGTGTATGTTGTTAGAGACATCGTTGTTTGTGTAAGAATGGCATGTCTGTGAAAACGTATAATGTAAGAGAGGTTTAGATTGTACATCTAAATTGTTACTTCAACGAATTATTTTACTATACGTTGCATTGATCGTCTCGTCTTTAGTCATCTGGAAACCCACCGATATAGATAAATTGAGATTTTTTAAATTTTTATCAGCGTGTTTTCGAGTCCAAAACTTTTAGTTTTACCTCTATCGCTGGCTTTCCAGACGACTTAACAAGAAACGCCCGATGCAAAAAATAACATAATCATACGTATAAGTTACAAGTAAAACATACAAAACAAAACCTCTAGATGACTTACCATCTCCATCAAAATACGTTTGACTTGTATTTATATTGTTAAACGTACTTGTTCAATAAAAGCAATATTAGATAATTATCATCTTAGAAATACAATTGTTATCATTAAATTTTAAATCAGAGTATGTGTTTTGTTTTGTATTCACTTAAAAATTGTAATGGTTATAATGCACGGACCTACAGGACTTACTGGTATACTAATATGACTTGTCGGAGTTTAAAACAGTGTGACTAGCTTCAAAAGAACATTAACAATGAAAAACAATTAAACATTTGATAATTAACAAAAAGATTTCTTTAAACTCAAAAAATCTTATAAAGATTGTTCTTAAAATCTTAAAAGAGGTAAACATTATTATGTCGACGAACATGGCCATTTGGATTAATTGCGTATATACGAAATCATGATTCAACACAGACACTTGTTATGATAAATAAGGCACTAGTAAACATTTAAAGTTCATACCGCATCATTATAATAAATATCAAATTCAGTGTATACCACTGTGATGTATGGTCACATATATTTTTAATATATGGTCATAATCCTTTGTTCAGTAGCCGTGACGACACGTTTTCTCATTCAGTTCCAGCTCCCTGTACTTAATGGTTAAGATTCGTGGTGTTCTATGAGGTGGTGTACAGTGTCTTTGTTGACATTTAACTCAAGAGTCACAGTAATAACACCTGAACCTCTTCATGGTGACGGTTTTCTACAAAAAAACACCCTCATTATATTATATTATAGCCTCGTTATATATATATTATATAGGTATCACAATCAAGTTTATTGAACAGAATATTCATACACCTACAGCATACATAACCTTCTTTTCTTGAGAATATATTACAAAGGACAGTTTCGCTTCTCAATTGTGTATAAAAGTACAAAAAGAAGAGAAAAATAAACGAAATAGTTATTTTGACAATCTGTCATCTAAGTTAGTATTTTCTACAGCGTTTCTGCCATCAGCGGCATCATTTAAAATACATATCTGCCAACTACGGCACCAATTTTTTTTCGACGGGGTCAGTTTGGACGCTTGTAACATGTGTATTAAACAACTCAAAGGGCGGATATTTTGCTTACGTATCCCTAAGAGATAAATGCGTATGTGTATAACACGAAATCATGTCATTTATTTCAAATTTGAGATATTCTCAACAAAAATCAGTAATTTTTCATGATTTTTCGGAAACTGTCACCTTGAACTCGTTCACATTTCTTTAAAAACTTGAACTACGAGTCCAAAATTACCTGGTGGCGTTCTCAGTCAATGGACAATATGTTCTTAGCAACGATTTTTGCCTTACTTGCTTTATATAATTATATCGAACGAATTTGTAACCTACCTGTTTACGCGGTCGAGTAAAGCTATCTGTCATCGACGGAAATTCTGCCATCGACGTGACGCGTAACACGGTGTGGAAATGACGTCACACGAGTACGTCATTAATTGCGTTATCAAGTGATGAACATAAAATACGGAAAGCTGGTTATGTAATATATTTTTAAAGAAATAATTGACGACTTAGAAAATTGATGGGGTAAATCGATTACTAGGTCGGTTCCGAATAAAGCGAAGTTCATTTTACTCGGCCTGAAAATCTGAACCACTCAACATATAAATGGTTGTTCATTGCTGAAATTAAAAACAATTATTGAATATTAAAATTGTTCATGATTCATATAAATTGTTCATATTTGAAAAGCTTGTTATGCATAATAAAATAAATATTACATGTTTGACAGGGTGACAGTAAATTTGTCAACTTTCGGAGAAATACTGTCAACCTGGGCTTCGCCTCGGTTGACAGCATTTCCTCAAGTTGACAAATTTACTGTCACCCTGTCAGGCATGTGATATTTATATAATGTAATTGCTATTGTGTTTTTTTTTTAAATAACTACATTTTAAAATTTAGTTTTCCGTACTTTTTAAACTTAAGACTTATATAATTTGTGATGCTTGTCATCTAAAAATTAGATTTATGAACACCGATTGTGTTTAACAGATATTTCTTGTTAAATATTGACAAGAAGTATGTCCTCTTGTGAAATACCCTTGCGCATATAGCTGTCATTGTACTTTAAGTAACACCATTTTTCATAACCATAACGGATGTATTTGTATGTCTCCGGATCGAATGATCGGGGTTATATTGTGTTTTGGTCCGTCTGTCTGTCTGTCATTGTATGTCTGTGTCTGTCCCAAAACTTCAACCTTGGTTATAACTGTTGCAATATTGAAGATAGAAACTGGATGTTTGGCATGCATGTGTATCTCATGGAGATGCACATTTTGAATTGTGAAAGGTCAAGGTCATTCTTCAAGGTCAAAGGTAAAATATATGGCTTCAAAACGGCGCAAAAGGTGGCATTGTGTTTCAGAAACTATTTTTTTAGTTACTGCCACCTAACCTCTGTAAACTTTAAAGGGAATACATTATCCTCCCATCATAACTAATAGTACAATTACTAAAACGTATTGGTGTATTTATTGTTTTTTAAATCGGAAACAGCACGTCAGGCGATTAACACGTGTTCAGAGGGAAATCTACCGTCCCGATTGGACGTTCTTTCGTCGAATCTTAAGTCTCATTTGCTTAAATTCATTTGACACTTACTTGTTTTAAAAATGGCGATTGTTTGCGTTTATGAAATTCTTGAGCACTTTTATCCTTAATATTTTACCAGAATTTGCCTTTAAAAATGGAATATACGTGGTTATATGGTAATGAATAGCGTCGGGGAAAAGCAAGTATGCAGTAATGGAGTTTGGTAAATACGGATGTATTGGGGATTCGATCGAGTCGGGTTTATTCGTAACTATGCCTTTTAACGATCTAAACTGCTTACAAGAATAACCTGCGTTCTATTTTGGCAACAGAGTCATTACCTTTGACCTCTGCGAAAACAACAATTGATTGCGAATTATTCTTACGTTGTCGTATACATGTATACACAATTGTATAAAATAATCTTTAGAACATTTGACGTTATCTCAGTATCAACAGGACGGACGAACAGAATTAAGAAACTTAAGTTCTTCCTCTGAAACACCGGCCCCCTTCTTAAATATTATGCAAGCGTAATGTGATTCGATATTCAGCAAAGAATGTATTTGTTAATAATCACGCCATTGTGTAATGTAATGTGATATTTTCAATATCAGAAGTGATTTTGAACTCAAACAAAAGCGTTACGTCACGTTTTCAGAAAATCAGCTTTTGAAATACAAGGACGTTTAGCACAGTTTTAAGCTGTCAACCTTTTGTCTTTATTCATACACTGTTCATATCGTTCCTGCAATTGATATAAGCTGTTGGCAACATGGAACGCTGTCGTGCACCGCTATTTAGTGAATGAGTAATCCGAAATGATATATGAGAATAAAGGTTTCGCTTATAAAGTTATTATTAGTTAATAACCGGCTGCTGGTAATTTTGCAAGTTGTATGGCAAAAAAATTATGTTTTCAATTCGCTTCGAGATTTTCTTTTTTTCAATCGGAAAGCGGTAAATAGCAAGCTTTACGAATCAGAAAAAAAGTTTTATAATTAAGCAACCGGTATTTGACATTTCGTATTTGAATTTAAATAAAATCCAAATTGGCAAAAATAATGGCCCACCGGCCTTCTGTAGACTAAACATTCAAAAGCATTGCAAAATAAGCGATAGCGCAAATATAGAGCATAGTATCTCGTTATTTGAAAATGTCCTTCACTTTTTTGAAAACGCATATGACATTTTTTGAAAACCTATTCGACATTTACGATTGGGAAATAATCAGTCCTCATCTCTCAGATAGTCTATTCAACAACATTTGGATACTGTTTCTACGGAATAATCATTGATTCGAATTCGACATCTGTGCTCCAAAGGGACATACTGCATAGCATTAACAAAATTCAGGTAAGAGGCAGTTTACAGAATATTGTAGACAAACAGAATAATAAATGCAGATTTTTACGTAACCTTTTCTATAACGAACAAAAATTTAAGTATGTAGCTAACAACATGTGAATGCTATTTTCACGTTTGTTTGTGTTATTGCATAGCAAGAACGAACACATGTTTCAGCGTCCCAACAAGTGGGTGTTGAGCAGAATCAATGGCAAAGACCGATTACTGAGGTTGGGAACTGCCCTCCGAATTGGTTAATTCAGATTGCAAGTTCAGCTTATGTAGGTAAGAATACTTCATAACGTAAAACACGTTTAGATAAATTGTTAGACTATCGGACATCATTATCATACATCACATCATGGAATATTTTTACCATTGAAATTCAGATGCCATATACCTAAGTAATTTGACTAAGAAATGACATATTACATGCGCATGTCTCCTTAGGTAATATTGACTTCGACAAAGCGGAATGGGCCGAGTCCAGACAAGCTGTAGACGAGGTTATGGGATGGGATTCTTAAAGACTTACGAAATCAAGCTCAAAACTACCAGGGGCTTCGAATAGATTCTTATGTAAGGCAAGGAAGCTACAGGGAAGGTCTGAAGGTTTACAAGGCAGACGAGTTTGATTCGATGCTAGAATTTCACATTGAAGGACTAGAAAATCGAATTGTGCAGACACCGATTTATAGAAATGGGAAAATTATCACAGCATTTTGCTACTTAACGATTTCTGGTTTAAGTATTGGCATGTTACAAAGAATATGTCTCGAACTCACGAACGCAGGAATATTTGAAGATATGGATGGGAAAGTCTCCTTGTCTTCGAAGTTAATTCATGAAAAGGTTTTTGAGTCTATGGTAGACAAGGCGATCAAAACTCTTTCAAAGACACTACAAGATACCAAACCCTGGGATCATATGGCAGAAAGTTTTACATTGACACGCAAAATGAATCCTCTCGCAATAAACGTTACCATTGAAATGAAATTTTATGGCAGACTATCTAAAGTCATTGATCTAGATTTGGTACCTTCTTACCGTTTACATTACGACACGACAACACGGTATGAAGGTGTTCGACTAAACTGTCCAATTCATGCAATTTGCAAATGGGTCGATGGTGAGGACTTGAATCAGAACCTGATCTGGAGTCCAAAATCCACGGGATATGAAATGCATATTTTTGATATTGCCAGGAAGGACCAAAGAAAGCTTTACATTCTTACAGCGTTGCGAATCATAAAGACATATTTGGTTAAAACGAAAGAGATTGCGAAAGCGGCAGGCCATCCGCCACCTCAGATAACAACTGTTCTGAAGTCGTACCACTTGAGGCAGATTGCATTTTACGCCATGTACTACTTGTTTCATAAACACCCGAATTTCAGATTAGATTGTGCACACACTGCGTTATTATACTTTATTGATTTCTTACAAATTGCCTTGAAAGCGAAGCGATTGCCTCATTTCTTCTTTTCCAGTAGATTAGCTCAAGATATGCTATTCTGATCGTTGTGACGTGCATTTGCGCTTTAATCTTTTCAGAAAGATAAGCAACGAAGCATTAGAACGAGCCCTTCAATCTTTACGAGAAAACCTCATCCCAAGCTTGGGATTTTCCTTTGGAGAAATTAATGACGAAAGGAAAACGGTTTTCAGTGAATTTGAACTTTCACTATCAATGGACGACTATTTTTAAATAAAAAGGGCATGTGACATTAGCGTGTCCGTTTGTTTCTTTGGCTTGTAAATCCAATATAAACATACACACAAAAATCCTAATCTGGAATAAGTTATCTGAAATCAATTGCGAAACAGATACTCGTGTTTTGGTACTACACATTATAACATCTAAAATTTAGTATCTAGTATCTAATTTAAATGTATACATATCATTAGTTAACAACTGAAAACGTTCTGGTTTGCAATTGCATTTTGAAGTATAAAACAGATTCGATAAGTCAAATTAGTAAATGTACGTTTGTTTAATCGAATGACTTGCTTTTGTTTAGATTAAAAAAGGAAATTAAGTTAGCTGCATAACAAAATATTTGAACTTCCAAGCATTGCGGAAGTGAATATGCGTGTTTATTATTTTGTATATATATATATGATTGTTTGGGAGTTTTATTTTAAATTACAATCAAATCAGGAACAAGCGCATGTTTTGTAGCTACTTACTACTGATAATTGATTGATTACACAATTTCTACTAAACGATAACATTACCTGTTTAAAGTATGTTTAAATATATGACAACCCATTTTCAAAATTGTTTAAGTCCCATATGTATACGGCAATTGATTGTTTGACGTCAGACTACAAGGTTTCAGGATTTAAAAATGATTACAAAATATCCCAACTTATAGCAAAAGGTAGTTTTAATAATGCGCTGTTTGATGTGTGTCTTTTTATATTTTATGAAATGCACACTTTAAACAAGAGTACAGTCGGTTGAACACACATGTTTGTTTAAAAAAGCATCATTAAACGCATACACTCATTGTTTGCTCATCGTTTTTGTTTGAACATATATTCGCTTCAAGTATTGTTCATTTGTCATTTTCAAATTAATTTGATTTTGTGTTTGATCTCATTTTTAATCAGACCGCATCTAAAATTATGAATAAACATTGTTAAAATGAAAAACAATGTATTCATGTATATATTGATGTCAAAAGCAAAATTTAATTGAATGCGCATTATATTACACTAAGTAAACGATGTTTTAGACACGGTGTAATAAACCCCGATTTGAGCATTTTATAACAGGCACTAAATTATAGAACGTATTGGCCAATAAATGTCTTATTTTAAATTATTGAAGATTTATTAGTTATGTTTCATGTTGTTTTTGTTTCCTTTATACAGAAATTTGAAAATTATAATACCGCCTTCTCCGTTCGTACAAAAGATTTGTTCATGTTCACTTCAGATAATGTATGTAAACCCTTTCTATGTCTACTGTCTTTCTGATTGTATGTTGACCTTTACCTTTGAGGTAGGGAGACAGGTGCTCCACGCGACACGTCCTATATGGTTGTTATTTGTGCAGTTATTTACAAATTGAACGATCATGAAAAAAAATGAAGTCAAAAAAGGGCAACTTCGCCAATCCTATATTCACTATACACAAGAGTTCTCTCACATTTAACATTAACATAATTAAAGCAGCTTGGATAACAAGGCTTTTCTAAGATCACCTGGTGATCAAGAGTTTAAAACACATGTTACGCATTTTTGAACTCGGTCTATATATTGTGAGGATAAACATTTAAACAAAGTTTAATTAAGACCGAGTCACCAATATATGTAGTGGTAACAAGGGTTATCTAAGATTTGATGGGGTAAACCATATTTGGACGCACATGACCCAGATAAGAAATTTAGAATTGAACATGTCAAGTAGTACATTCTGACCAAGTTCTATCAAAATTGAATCATAAACGTTTCCTCAAGAGTGGTAACATGGTATTTCAAAGATTTGACTAATGTGGCCTAGTTGACTGGTGCACATGATCCTAGCTATTGTATAGATAAACAATCTGACCAATTTTTATGAAGATTGTATGAACTAGAGCTTTGTCACAGACGTGACGTATACCCCCACATGCCGCATTGACACAGACTATTTTGCAAGCTGTCTTCACAAAACAAGAGAATCTAAATGGTGATTTTTAAGAATTATAATGCCATTATAATTTATTGCCATTTTGACCTTTGAACTCTTGAATTCTTTCGCATGACTCGCTGTCCAATGACTGTGAACAAAATTAATGTACAGAGTCATTTTAAAATCTCACAATAAATGACATGGTTATGGCCCGGACAAGCTCATTTATGGCCATTCTTCACTTTTGAACTCCAAGTGCGACCTTGACCTTAAAGATATCAATGTAAATCTTTCACATGACACATTGTCCAATGATTGTGAACAAATGTACCAAGTAATTTTAAAATCACACAATGAATGACATAGTTATGGCCCCGACAAGATCATTTACGGCCATTTTTGACCTTTGAACTCAGAGTTTGACCTTGACCTTTGAGATATCGACGTAATTCTCTCGCGCGACACACCATCCAATAATGGTGAACAAATGTGCCAAATGATTTTAAAATCTCACAATGAATGACATAGTTATTGCCCGGACAAGCTCATTTATGGCCATTTTTGACCTTTGAACTCAAAGTTTGACCTTGACCTTGGAGATATCAACGTAATTCTTTCGCGCGACACACCGGCCAATTATGCTGAACAAATGTGCCAAATGATTTTAAAATCTCACAATTAACAACATAGTTATGGCCTGGACAAGCTCATTTATAGCCATTTTTTACCTTTGAACTTAAAAGTGTGACCTTGACCTTGGAGATATCAATGTAATTCTTTTGCGCGACACACTGTCCAATGATGGTGAGCAAATGTGCCAAATGATTTTAAAATCTCACAATGACTGACATAGTTATTGCCCGGCCAAGCTCATTTATGGCCATTTTTTATCTTTGAACTCAAAGTGTGACCTTGATCTTGGAGATATCGACGTAATTCTTGAGCATGACATACCGTCCAATGATGGTGAACAAATTGTCCACATGATTTTAAAATCTCACAATAAATGATAAAGTTATGGCCCGGACATGCATTTGACCTTTCTTTGAACTCAAAGTGTGACCTTGACCTTGGAGATATCGACAAAATTCTTTTGCGCGACACACCGGCCAATGATGCTGAACAAATGTGCTAAATGATTTTAAAATCTCACAATTAACAACATAGTTATGGCCTGGACAAGCTCATTTATGGCCATTTTTTACCTTTGAACTTAAAGTGTGACCTTGACCTTGGAGATATCAACGTAATTCTTTCGCACGACACACTGTCCAATGATGGTGAGCAAATGTGCCAAATGATTTAAAAATCTCACAATATATGACATAGTTATTGCCCGGACAACCTCATTTATGGCCATTTTTTATCTTTGAACTCAAAGTGTGACCTTGACCTTGGAGATATTGACGTAATTCTTTCGCGTGACATACCGTCCAATGATGGTGAACAAATTGTCCACATGATTTCAAAATCTCACAATAAATGATAAAGTTATGGCCCGGACATGCATTTGACCTTTGAACTCCAAGTGTGACCTTGACCTTTGAGATGTTGACGTACTTTTTCCACACGACACACCGTCCCATGATGGTGAACAAATGTACCAAGTTATTTTAAAATCTAACGATAAATGACATAGTTATGGTCCGTACAAACTTTCGGTTTAAAACACACTAATTGACCCCAGTGACCTAGTATTTGACACAGCATGACCCATATTTAAACTTGACCTATACATCATCTAGATACAACTTGTGACTAAGTTTGGTGAAGATCGAATGAAATTTCGGGACAGACAGATAGACCAACCGACGGACCGACCAACAAAGTGACTCCTATATAGCCCTCATTACCAATAGTAATGGGGGTATAAAAATGTGACCTCTAAGGTGGTAACATGCTAAAGGTTGATGAAGCACAACAAACACAGCACCAGGCCCACATAAGGTGATGTAAGTAGCTTGTACTTTTTTGAAGAAGGAAATTTTGAGGGATGAAACAACCATTTATTTTTACCACTTAAAGGGGCCTTTTCACAGATTTTGGCATTTTTTTAACTTATTCATTAAATGCTTTATATTGATAAATGTAAACATTGGATCGTAAAAGCTCCAGTAAAAAATCAAGAAAAAAATTTAAAAAAGGAAAAGAACATTGCCCGGAGCAGGTTTCGAACCAGTGACCCCTGGAGTCCTGCCAGAGTCCTGAAGTAAAAACGCTTTAGCCTACCGCCGAGTACACATTCTTGACGTATTTAATACCTTATATAAGCAATCTTCGTAGTTTCACAAAATTTAGCGACAAAAACAGAACTCTCCAAATTATTCAATCGTTTCGCGTTGCAACGCTTTATAATTTTTTTTGGTTTTAAAATCGTCAAAAGATGCATATAATGGCTATATTAGAGCATAGTTAATGTTCAGTATTACTGTTTCCTCACAAATATCATAACTAAAACGAAAACTTACGAATCTGAAACAACTTTTTTCAATTTTGTCAATTAACCAAAGCGTGAAAAGATCCCTTTAATGAAACAGTAATACATCAGAGTTTGTAGAAGCTCTTATGACCTTGTTGATTGATTAAAAGAAAACCTAAATGAATTACATACCAAAAATAAATCATAAATAACAGAATAGAGTTTCAATATTTATTTGCAAAGAGAAAATCAAGAAACAAAATAAAGTTTCTATTTGAATTATTTGTTATAATTCTTGCTTGTAAAAATAGTAAATAAAATACTTTGATGAGTGAAAATAAATCTATATAAAATAGCACAAAAAAATTAACAAATTCAATGGGTCATAAACATGTATTAACCAAGCACCAACATGATAAAAAGTGATACAAACAAATTAATTACATATACATGGTCTTCGTTTATATTGCCAAAATATACACCGGTCAAAATCAATTATCTTAATGCATCCATCCTCAAGGTATATTTATGTTAATATTCATTCATTATTAGGTGTATTTTAGCCTTGTTCTGGGAAAACGGGGCTTAATTCATGTGCGTAAAGGGTTGACCCAGTCCGCACTGGCGATTCAGGGGCAAAACTTTCCGCATATAGTGGATTTTTTCTGTGTAGTGACTTCCTTAATACCGAAATTACAAATATAGTGTCGTCCCTGATTAGCCTGTGATGACTGAAAATGCTTAATTGGGACAACACTTTAAGAACATGCATTAAGCCCAGTTTTCCAGGGGTGGTATTCCAGAAGCATCTTAAGTTAAATTGTATCTTTATCCTTAAATTGTGATTTTTTCTTAAGTGTTTTATTTCATACTGCAATAGTTAAGCATCGAAAATTACATCAAAATAACACCATTATATCAATGTTATTTGAGGAAAACCAAAAAACATGCATGTCTTTATTGAGTTAAGAAATACAAAACATTGAAAATATTTAAGAAATGACTTAAGATGTTTCTGGAATACCACCCCAGGCTAAATGATAAGTATTTCATCATGTGAACCATGAAATACGCTCCATTGTACATTTGTTTGAAAAAATAGATGTTAGCAATAATCATACATAGACATTTCAACAATTTCGATGCATCCAACCCCCTTCATAGCATGTTTTTCACATAAAGCACCACTGTCATGTCTCTTTAATAGCAAACTAGCATATCAAATTGATAAAGTGTAGTCAAACAGAGATAAAGATTATTAAAAGTTATTTATAGAATAGCAAACGTCATGATGGGCAGTATTTTAAGTCAAAGAAATGGCAAATCAGTCAAATTATGTGCCTACATGCATATATTTTGGTCCACAGGCACATTTACAAACATATCCACAGGTGCAATTTCAGTCTGTAGGTTAATTTGTGTCTGTTGGTATATATTCACACTTAAGGGTACCTTGACTGGGTTATAATGGGTAAACTCTTTATTGTTTTCTTCACAGAAGTTGTTTGTTAATTGTGAGAAAAGATAAGGCAAAATTGCTAACAAGGGCTGTTTGTAAAACATGCATGCCCCCCATATGGGCTGTCAGTTGTAGTGGCAGCCATTGTGTGATTACGTTTTTTGTCACTGTGACCTTGACCTTTGACCTAGTGACCTGAAAATCAATAGGGGTCATCTGCCAGTCATGATCAATGTACCTATGAAGTTTCATGATCCTAGGCCTAATTATTCTTGAGTAATCATCAGGAAACCATTTTAATGTTTCGAGTCATTGTGACCTTGACCTTTGACCTAGTGACCTGAAAATTATAAGGGGTCATCTGCCAGTTATGATCAATGTACCTATGAAGTTTCATGATCCTAGGCGTAAACATTCTTGAGTTATCATCCGGAAACCATTTTACTATTTCGAGTCACTGTGACCTTGACCTTTGACCATGTGACCTGAAAATCAATAGGGGTCATCTGCCATTCATTATCAATGTACCTATGAAGTTTCATGATCCTAGGCGTAAGCATTCTTGAGTTATTATCCAGAAACCATTTTACTGTTTGGAGTCACTGTGACCTTGACCTTTGACCTAGTGACCTGAAAATAGATAGGGGTCATCTGCCAGTCATGATCAATGTACCTATGAAGTTTCATGATCCTAGGCCTAAGCATTCTTGAGTTATCATCCGGAAACCATTTTACTTTTTCGAGTTATTGTGACCTTGACCTTTGACCTAGTGACCTGAAAATCAATAGGGGTTATCTGCCAGTCATGATCAATGTACCTATAAAGTTTCATGATCCTAGGCCTAAGCATTCTTGAGTTATCATACAGAAACTATCTGGTGGACGAACCGACCGGCCGACATGTGCAAAACAATATACCCCCTCTTCTTCGAAGGGGGGCATAAAAAGATAGTAGCCTCATTTCTCATATTGGATACAAAGTAATTTTCAAAGCTATATGCGAACCAGAATAAGTTATACCTGTAGGAACAAATGTTCTCCTGTAGATATAAAGGTGTGCATGCTGGCAAATTGTTGTACCTTAAGTCATATCAATTTTTAACTTTAGTGTGTAGAGCTATTGTTGACCCAAACTGCATAATATATTATATTCTTTCAATAAGGTTATTGATTCCAACTGTCCTCATTTTGTTTTCATTACCAACCTACTGCTGGCAAGTCTTCAAAAGAGGGCTTGGTAAAGTTATTGTTTTCAACTGTCCGCATTTTGTTTTCATTACCAACCTTACCAAGTCAAATCTACTGAGAACTCAACCAAAGAAATGTCGGTGAAGTTTCAAGATAAACAAAAGGCATGAAGATTAGTGTATAATAAATTGTGCTATCCATTTTTGGTCATAAATTATTTTCATATTTAGCCTGGACAGGAAAAAGACCCCTTAACAAAACAAACATGGCTTAAATTCCCCAAATGAATGACCAATACTAAAAAAATATATTTATTATAATGTTTTTATTACATAGAAAGTATTTAAATGATGAAATCATACCATAACTGGACAAACACAATAACAATAACAAATTACACAAATATAAAAGCACTAAAAATTATTCAACAATAAACAATTTTCTTAAAATGTTTAAATACAAGTCAACTTTCATGATGCAAAAGTCCTCATTCAATGAGTACCCAGATAATGTCCAAAGCAGTGAAAACATTAATGACTATAAGAACATGGAATCAAGCAGAAAACATAAATTTGCATTGCCTATTATCACTAAATGATGCAATAATATATTGCCCCGTTGGTGCAAAAAGGTGCCATGTGCCATTAAATTTTAATTACACATGGTACCTTTTTGCACCAATAGGCTGATATTTACTTGTTTGACAAAAAAATGTAAACATGAAAGGTCTACCATACAATCACACACTTCATATATTGCAAACAGGAAAGGTCTACCATACAATCACACACTTCATATATTGCAAACAAGAAAGATCTACCATACAATCACACACTTCATATATTGCAAACATGAAAGGTCTACCATACAATCACACACTTCATATATTGCAAACATGAAAGGTCTACCATACAATCACACACTTCATATATTGCAGAGCCCTAGCCTGATCACCTATATCAAGTCAACCTTTGAAACAACATTATTGCTTACAGAAGAATATTCAATTTCTTTTTTGTTTTTTACTTCAACCTTCATACGTTTTATGGGCCATTCTCTGGGAAAACAGGGCTTAATGCATTTACGCAGATTCATCCCTGATTGGCGCAGACTAATCAAGGACAACACTTTCAGAATGTGCAGGGAAAGTATAAAGAAAGTTTCTGCTTAACAGAAATCCAGTTTAGACTGCACAGGCTATTCTGGGACAACAATTTACGCACATGCATTAAGCCCAGTTTTCCTAGAGCCCACCTCAAATGTTTATTTATTTTGATTTAATAGCCTAAATTATGCATTAGCAATTACAATACAAAATGTAACCGAACAAATTCATGCATTAACCTTTTCCAAGTCAGCGGCAAAGGGAAAATTAACATGTGCAAACAGCATAAAACCAGAACAGCCTGCGAGTAACTTGCAGTGTGTTCAGGTTTTATGTTGTTTGCTGCTAATCCGTATGTAAGGATTGGAAATGAAGCCTTTCAAATTTGAATCTTGTAAGAAAGGTCTTCAATTAAATATAACTTTGTAAGGGACTACAAATGCATCAAAATATGTATTTAAGTGGTACAGGGTTAAGCAGGACAAAACTAAAAATCTAAAGCCTATGTTATTACTACAGGAATGATATGGCATTTCGTTTATACAAGTGTGAATGCTTATCCTCTCCCTGTTAAAATAACTATGCAATTTTAATACTTTAAAGTTAATAAAAGTATTTTTTTCAAAATGCATTTAATTATCCACTATTTTTTTACCTTGTTCAAATTAGGACTACATCAAACAAAAATTCAACCTTGCATGTGAAATAATTCACTTCACAAAAAAGAGCACAGAAAAGAGGAAATGTATGTTCATCCAAAAAGTTTCATTAATTAATTTATTGAAAATATAACACCTTTGTCCACTTTACTTTTTGCTTTGTTTTCTTCACTGATGCTTCCTTCACCAGAAAACACCGCACTGTCTGTATCCTGTACACAAGTTGAGGTTGAGTCAGCCCCACATTTATTAACATCTGTCTGCACCTCCGTCACCTGTGGATAATTGGAAGCGAAAGTTTCCAAGTCAGCAGAACTCGATATACTCGAGTCTTCAGAGGACTCAATAGACAGGGAGAGTTCTAAATCAGAGCCATGGTTAACAGTGATGTCTCCATTTTGAGATATGGACTGGTTTTTTGCTGACTCATGGTCTAAAGTGACGTCGCCATTTTGAGATATGGACTGGCTTTCTGCTGACTCATGGTTTAAAGGGATGTCGCCATTTTGAGATATGGTCTGGTTTTCTGCTGACTCATGGTCTAAAGTAACGTCGCCATTTTGAGATATGGACTGGTTTTGTGCTGAGTCATGGTTTAAAGGGATTTCGCCATTTTGAGATATGGACTGGTTTTCTGCTGACTCATGGTTTAAAGTGATGTCTCCATTCTGAGATATGGACTGGTTTTCTGCAGATTCTGAGGCCTCAGGGACTGGTTGATGACTGATTAAATCTGCATTTGTAGACTGGTCTGCTTGATGTCTGGCAGACTCTGGGTTTGTGGACTGGTCTAGTTCTGTGGGGTCACCTGAATGCCTTGGGCTGGAAGTGGTGCTATCACTGAAGGAAGATAAGCATTATCCAGCAGTCATGTAAAATGAGCCTGATTATTCGGAGATACCCGGTAACTGGGCTAATGCATGTTTGTCAAGTGTTGTCCCATATTAGCCTGTGCGGCCAGGAACAACACTGCGATTTTATGAAATTCTTTTTTTAAAGAAAGTCTCTTCTTAGCAAATATCCATTTCAGGCGGAAAGTGACTTCCCTGAATAGCCTGTGCAAACTACACAGGCTCATCTGGGACGACACTTTACGCACATGCATTACACCCCCTTTTCACAACACTACTCACAAGCTGCAGAATTAAACCCAATTTTCCAAGATAGTGGCTCAAATAATTATTCATCAATTGATTTTAATGTCAATATTTTATTCAATCTGAAACAAATACATGTCTATGAATCAAGAATGTTAAATAAAGTACTAACTGTATAATGGTACCGTTAATCAAATGTGAATTACTTCAATTAAAGATTATACCAATACTGACATGTCTACTCGTATCATGGTAATAAAAAAATGATGTTGCTTGAGCAAATCTGCATAGAACAGTGGGGATTTTCCAAAAGTGTACTTGTCTTTTTTTACATTACTTAATTTTCTAATGTAACACAAGCTGTCACCATAGGATGACATTGCCCCCAGCCCTTTACACACTTTGATAGAAGTTATGAGCATTTTTCAAAACCTAAACGCAGATTTCGAAACTTAAACGCGGACCCTAACTTCAAGGTCAAGGGGTAAAAGATTTTGTGTGTATGGAAAGGCCTTGTCCATAAACACATGCATACCAAATATGAAGGTTATATCTAAAGGCATATAGAAGTTATGAGCATTTTTCGAAACCTAAATGCAGATTTCGAAACCTAAATGTGGACCCTAAGTTCTAAGTCAAGGTCACAGGGGTCAAAATTTGTGTGCGTATGGAAAGGTCTTGTCCATATACAATGTACACATGCATACCAAATATGAAGGTTATATCTCAAGGGACATAGAAGTTATGAGCATTTTGAGAAACCTAAATGCAGATTTCAAAACCTTAATGCGGACCCTAACTTCAAGGTTACAGGGGTAAAAATGTGTGTGCGTATGGAAAGGCCTTGTCCATATACACATGCATACCAAATATGAAGGTTATACATGTATCTTAAGGGGAATAGAAGTTATGAGCATTTTTTGAAACCTAAATGCAGATTAAGAAACCTAAATGCGGACCCTAAGGTCAAGGTGACAGGGGTCAAAATGTGTGTGCCTATGGGAAGGCCTTGTCCATATACACATGAATACCAAATATGAAGGTTATATCTCAAGGGACATAGAAGTTATGAGCATTTTGAGAAACATAAATGCAGATTTCGAAACCTAAATGCGAACCCTTAGTTCAAGGTCAAGGTCACAGGGGTCAAAATGTTTGTGCATATGGAAAGGCCTTGTCCATATGCACATTCATACCAAATATGAAGGTTATATCTCAATGGACATGGAAGTTATGAGCATTTTGAGAAACCTAAACGCAAAGTGTGACGGAAAGACAGACAGACAGACGGTCTGATCACAATATGCCCTCCTTCGGGTTCATAAGGAGCATAAAAACAAGTCTATTTCATTGACCACTTCTGCTGAACTTTATTGCAGTTCCTTATTCCTTCAATAAAGATATATCTGTTAGGCCTTTAACAATGTCTGTTGCTTGTAACATGCTAAAAAAAGATATCGTTAGAACAAATGTTCTGACAAAGTTTCATAAAGATTGAACAATAAATGTGACTTTTAGTGTTAACAAGTTTTTACTATAGCAATATAAGGAAAAATGCCCTGCCCCTTAGTAGCCATGTTTTTCAACCAACCAGAACCATTTTCAAACTCATCCAAGATATCATTGGGACAAACCATCTGACTGAGTTTCATGAAGATCAGAAAAAAAATTGGCCTCTAGAGTGGTAACAAGGTTTTACTATAGACATATATAGCCATGTAAGGATAATTGCCCCGCCCCCTGGTTGCCATGTTTTTCAACCAACCAGAACCTTTTTCTAACTGGTCCAAGATATCAATGGGACAAATCCTCTGACAAAGTTTCATTATGATAAGACAATAAATGTGCCCTTTTTTACTAAAGCCATATATGGAAAAATGCCCAACCTCCAGGCAGCCATGTTTTTCAACATAATGACGGACGATGGTGATCACAAAAGCTCACCATGAGCTTTCATTTAGGGTACACTTTGTACAAAGGGATTAATCACATGATTAACAAGATGGGGACATCCATGCCAATACAGGTATTTTGTGCAGTTTTTTACCCTTTATTACTTGTATTCATTGTTAAAATGCCCCTTACTTTCCAACCATATTGGCAAGAAAGTAATTAGCTTTTATACTGTATTAATATTCACTCTACAATGTATATCTCGACTTTACTGGCTTGGAAATTTCTTAGCAGGTCACAAAAAAACAGCTTCCGCTTAGAAAATTCACAGCGAATTAAGTTGAGATAAAGACTGAATTTTAATACGAAATAAATGCTAATCACTTTCTTGCTGAAACGGATGGAATGTAAGCGGCATTTAAACAATACAAGTGATAAAGGGTAAAAAACGGCAAAATACCTGTCACAGCATGGTCATCTCCATCTTCTTTGTCACGTGATTACCCCCTCTGTTGAACAGACTTATGAACAAAAGGACAGGCCAATGGCTATAGACCTCTCAACAGCAGAAATGCCAGGGCGTAAAAACGGGTCCCAATTGATATTTTGTAGCAATGAAATGTTTTTATGATAACAAAGTTTTCAACCAAAAATAATTAGCAGGACCTTTTAAAATTGCTTTTCACATAACCTTAATATTTTTTGTTTCATAACCTAATTGTGAAATGAATTTTAATGAATTTTCTACAATAACTAATTAAATACTAAATTTGATTTAATGTAAAGCATCAGAAACTTTAAAAAGTCATATGCATGAAGCCAAAAAAAATTTAGCATGTGTGTGATGTGGTTATATGTATTGAATTGTACATGTATATGTTACAGTAAATCTGTGAAACTAGGAGTTTCATGAAATTCCTAAACCATTCAGGATTTTCGTGGAATGACTGTTTTACTTAGGGACTTCACGAAATGCCTAATTTTCTTAGGAATTTCACAAAATTACCGAAAATGGTGATACAATTTTACACAGTTTTACTAGAGGCCTTAATGAGGATTCAGGAAATGTGTGAAATGCCCTTGTTTGATTTTAATGATTACATAATTATATTGCTTTCTGTTTAATAGTGTAGTTAGTAGTTAAAATGATATCATTGTAAACACATATTGATAAGTTTGTTTTTTGTTTTGTTTTTGAAGGTTTTATTTGATCTTATAATTAAAGACATATGAGCTGCTTCATGCGAAAATGGGCTGTATGCCCTATGCAGCCAGCGTAGCTCCAGACCAACGCAACCTGCGCAATCGTCACACAAGGTTTCTAGTCTCCTTGGCAGAAAGGGTAGCTCCTTACCAGACTGCGTGGATACGCAGGCTTGTCTGGAGCTAATCTGGCTGCATATGGCATAAGACCCATTTTCGCATGATGCGGGTCATTTTGTTTAGTTTGTATATGTGACTTGATAACAATACAAATTGATTTCCTGGGCTATTTAAATGTGTTAAGTGTGAATACGGAAGACATTTTGTTTAACCAATTTAGAAAGTTATTATAATTTGTAGGTTTGCTTGCATTCACTTACAAAACTGCTTGCAATACAATTTCATATCAAGTATATGAAAGTAATCTTTCATGCTCATAAAATGGGTTCTTATGTTTTTTAAAATTGCTTCAAATTATCAACGAAGAAAAATCTAAGTGTTATCACTTTTCTTGTCAGCACACTTAACGAATTAATGACCTCCGTAAATATTGACCAAATTTACCAATAGTCAATTGTAAGGGTTCACTTCATCCATCAATGTACAGGAGTTCTTAGTTCTTAAAATGTCCATCTTTTTCAATATTAACATTAATTAAGTGGTATCTTTGGATTTTAAATATTCTATTTAAATTGCAAAACAAAAACAAACCTTAATTTTAGTTAAGTTTCAATCGCGTAAATAAAAAATATCCAAATAGGAAATGAGTGTCCAAATACAAGAACATTTCTGACAAGTAAAACATCGCATGCTCCGCATGGAAAACGTGGGCGTCTTTAATTCAATTAAAAAGCTTTGTAGTACAGGGGAAAACAAGATCTTTATGTTTGTATAAATGTTTGGTAAGGTTAATTTAAGAATTCATAAGTTCACAAATTGAGTGAAGAATTTGCGCACCCAATATGAATCATTATTTTAAGACA
Source organism: Dreissena polymorpha (assembly GCF_020536995.1). Classification (NCBI taxonomy): domain Eukaryota; kingdom Metazoa; phylum Mollusca; class Bivalvia; order Myida; family Dreissenidae; genus Dreissena; species Dreissena polymorpha. The sequence goes on from NC_068369.1 coordinate 13,120,313, forward strand.
TTATTTAATAAACTCAAAGGTGTCAGTTTGACAGTATGTGATTTACTTATCTCTTGTCTTCTTCTAATTGAGCAACTCCTTATAGATGTGGGCCCCTTTCAATTAGGGGCCTATATATTATACCGACTGGTGCATGTTTCTATTGCAATAAACAAGCTGTCATGATGGGGTTGCCCATGGTCATTTTGGCAGATGGGACAGTCAATGCGCAAAGTGTGCAAACATCTGTATTATAAAACCTTAGCCAAATGCAATAAGTTCATTCCTCCATACGATTTGAAACCAACAACATGGATCAAATAAACGTTGAGATAGAATTCAGAGAAGCTCTATTGAAGACGTATTCAACACATGAGAAACATCTTATCCAAAAGACATTTACTACAAAACAATAGATGACCTGAAAACCGCATCTGAAACTACTTCCACAAAATTACGTCATCAGTACTACATTTTGAAGAAGTACGAAGTAATGCAGTGTGGTGACATCGAGAAGCTTATCAAGAAGAGACAGTCTCCTACTGATCAACCTCTCTACTATGTAACCGTAGAAGATACTTTCGATGTCATCAAAAAGGCTCACATAGCTACTGGTCATGGGGGCAGAGACAGAAGGCTGAAACATGTTAATGTCAAATGCGCCAACATCACCAAAGATTCAGTTGAACTATTCAAGTCCTATAGCCAAGTCTGCCAAGAGAAGAAAACAAGCCCAAAGAAAGGCATTGTGGTCAAACCAATCCTAACCTGGTCAGGTAGATCTGATAGACATGAAGTCTTCCCGACAAGGACAGCTCAAATGGATCATGGTTAACCAGTGCCACCTCACGCAATTTGTTGTCCTAAGGCCACTTACTTAGAAAAGAGCGACTGAAGTTGCCAACTAACTACTAGACATTTTCCTACTGTTTTGGGCTCCATCAATTCTACAGAGCGATAATGGATCTGAATTCACTGCCAAAGTTATAACAGAGCTGAAAGGGTTGTGGCCACAACTAATTATGGTACATTGAAAACCCAGACATCCACAAAGCCAGGGGTCTGTTGACATAAAAGACATCCTTGTTGCGAGGATTAGTGACAACAATACTCGAGATTGGACTGTCGGGCTCAAGTTTACCCAGCAGCAGAAGAATTATTCCCATCATGCTGGAATTAACCAAACCCCATACAAAGCTCTCTTCGGAGAGGACCCAAAGATTGGACTAACATCTTCCAGCCTGCCAGCTGTTAACCTTCAAAGACTTCAATCTAAAGATGATTTAATTGCGCTGTGTCAATTATTAACTGCTACCAACCAGCCAGTTCAAACTGCTACTACTACTACCAACCAGCCACTGCCAACTGCTACTACCAACCAGCCACCGCCAACTACTACTACCAACCAGCCACCAAGAACTACTTCATCCAACCAGCAACTGCCAACTGCTACTACTACTGCCAAACAGTCACCGCCAACTGCTACTACTACCAACCAGCCACCGAGAACTACTTCCTCCATCCAGCAACTGCCAACTGCTACTACCAACCAGTCACCGCCAACTGTTACCACTACCAACCAGCCACCAAGAACTACTTCATCCAACCAGCAACTGCCAACTGCTACTATTACTACCAAGCAGTCACCTCCAACTGCTACTACTACCAACCAGCCACCGAGAACTACTTCCTCCATCCAGCAACTGCCAACTGCTACCAACCAGCCAGTTTAAACTGCTACTACTACTACCAACCAGTCACTGCCAACTGCTACTACTACCAACCAGTCATCGCCAACTGCTACTACTACTACCAACCAGTCACCGCCAACTGCTACTACTACTACCAACCAGTCACCGCCAACTGCTACTACTACTACCAACCAGTCACCGCCAACTACTACTACCAACCAGTAACCGCCAACTGCTACCACTACCAACCAGCCACCAAGAACTACTTCATCCAACCAGCAACTGCCAACTGCTACTACTACTACCAACCAGTCACCGCCAACTGCTACCACTACCAACCAGTCACTGCCAACTGCTACCACTACAAACCAGTCACCGCCAACTGCTACTACTACCAACCAGTCACCGCCAACTGCTTTCACTACCAACCAGCCACCAAGAACCACTTCATCCAACCAGCAACTGCCAACTGCTACTACTACTACCAACCAGTCACCGCCAACTGCTACTACTACCAACCAGTCACCGCCAACTACTACTACCAACCAGTCACCGCCAACTGCTACTACCAACCAGTCACCGCCAACAACTACTACTACCAACCAGTCACCACCAACTGCTACTACTACCAACCAGTCACCGCCAACTGCTACTACTACCAACCAGTCACTGCCAACTACTACTACCAACCAGTCACCGCCAACTGCTACTACCAACCAGTCACCGCCAACTGCTACTACCAACCAGTCACTGCCAACTTCTACTACTACGAACCAGTCACCGCCAACTACTACTACCAACCAGTCACCGCCAACTGCTACTACCAACAGTCACCGTCAACTGATACCACTACCAACCAGCCACCACGAACTACTTCATCCAACCAGCAACTGCCAACTGCTACTACTACTACCAACCATTCACCGCCAACTGCTACCACTACCAACCAGTCACCGCCAACTGCTACTACTACCAACCAGTCACCGCCAACTGCTACAACTACTACCAACCAGTCACCGCCAACTGCTACTACTACTACCAACCAGTCACAGCCAACTGCTTCAACTACTACCAACCAGTCACCGCCAACTACTACTACCAAACAGTCACCGCCAACTGCTACCACTACCAAACAGCCACCAAGAACTCCTTCATCCAACCAGCAACTGCCAACTGCTAATACTACTACCAACCAGTCACCGCCAACTGCTACCACTACCAACCAGTCCCCGCCAACTGCTACCACTACCAACCAGTCACTGCCAACTGCTACTTCTACCAACCAGTCACCGCCAACTGCTACCGCTACCAACCAGCCACCAAGAACCACTTCATCCAACCAGCAACTGCCAACTGCTACTACTACTACCAACCAGTCACCGCCAACTGCTACTACTACCAACCAGTCACTGCCAACTACTACTACCAACCAGTCACCGCCAACTGCTACTACCAACCAGTCACTGCCAACTACTACTACTACCAACCAGTCACCGACAACTGCTACTACTACCAACCAGTCAACACCAACTGCTACTACTACCAACCACTCACCGCCAACTACTACTACCAACCACTCACCGCCAACTGCTACTACCAACCAGTCACCGCCAACTGCTACTACCAACCAGTCACCGCCAACTTTTACTACTACCAACCAGTCACCGCCAACTACTACTACCAACCATTCACCGCCAACTGCTACTACCAACCAGTCACCGCCAACTGCTACTACCAACCAGTCACTGCCAACTGCTACCACTACCATCCAGCCACCAAGAACTACTTCATCCAACCAGCAACTGCCAACTGCTATTACTACTACCAACCAGTCACCGCCAACTGCTACTTCTACCAACCAGTCACCGCCAACTACTACTACCAACCAGTCACCGCCAACTGCTTCAACTACCAACAAGTCACCGCCAACTACTACTACCAACCAGTCACCGCCAACTGCTACTTCTACAAACCAGCCACAGCCAACTACTTATTCCAACCAGCCACTGCCAACTTCTACTACTACGAACCAGGCACCAACAATTACTACCACAAACCAGCCACCGCCAACTGCTACTACCACCAACGAACCACTGCCAACTGCTTCTACAACCAACCAGCCACCACCAACTATTACCATCAATCAGCCACCGCTGACTGCTACTACAACCAACCAGCCACCGCCAACTACTACCACCAACCAGCAAACGTCAGCTACCACTACCAACCAACCACTGCCAACTACTTCACTATAAGATCAACGACACAAGGCCATCTCAGATCAATTTAAAAGAGCAAGAGAGTCTCAACTATCTCAAGCCGAGAGAATGGTCAAACGATCCCGTATAGACCTAAAGGCAGGCAAAACTGGGGATAACGTTGGGATTCCAATACCCGTAGTTGATAGAGGCAGAGATGATCCAAGAAACATTCTTGGTGTTATCGTTGGCCAGGATGACAATGGCATGTACATAATATCCATGAAGTAAGGTGTTTTTAGTACAAGATATTCCAGGAACCAATTTGACCTCTGCCAGCAATGCTTTTTTACCGATTTGGATATAGACACAGAAAAAACTTAAACACTTTGTGAAACTGTCAGGAAGACAGAGTCGAGTTGTCAAGGATTCTTTCATTGCGACTGTAGCCTTGGGAAGAGACAATGCCAGACTAAGAGATACAAGTGTTTTAAGGCCCAGAGACTTTGTGTAAGTAGATGTCATAACAGTCTGACGTATAAAAACAAATAAATATACCGAGTGATTGAAGTGATTGACATGTGGTATTTCACAAGAGTGTACTTGAACACATACAAGTTTTAATAATTCCTAGATGATACAAAATATGTAGCAAACATTCATTTACAAGTGCTTCATTTTAGTTGTTCTGACATGTGTCCATTTCGAAATTGAGAAGTAAAATGAGAATGATCTAATATAATGGGAACTATCATATACAGTCCACTCTCGTTATCTCGAAGTCGGCGGGAACAAGAAAAAATATCGAGATAACGAGAGTTCGAGATATCCGATTAGGCGTTTTCAAAGAAAAAATAAATACCTGCTAAGTGGTCTAACTAAAGCCGTCACCGTGTGGCATAATACTCTCGACCTGATATACATGTATACGCGTTTTTACGAAGCACGGTTAATTTTGCTATTTAAATGCTTAAAATGACGTTTTAAGTATTACATAATTGCATGAACACATGCGGTTATAATTTTTCTAAACTGTCGAGTAAACATCTGGTAATGTTGCTATTTATAGTTATGATGCAATTGACGTCCAATCAAGACGAGGGTTTTCTATCTGAACATGCGTAAATCACGTTCCGGAATACTGAAGTGTACATGTACATTTTGTAGTTTATAATGCAAAGTTCAATCGATTATTAGTACAGGGTCAAATAAAAATGAAAAGCCATTTTGAGTCTTGACTTTATTATATATTAAAAACAATTAGTCCTTCGGCCTTCCGTCAGGCAGTGTATTAATTGCAGTTAATTCATGTTAAAGTGACAGTTAAAGTGACAGGCCTTACTCAAGTGTTAATGGCTAACGACATTACACACGTGTGATCATTGATGCAATCAACGGATCAATTTCCTACCGCACAGTATCGGGAGCAGCCGGGCGAAGCGAGACGGCAAAGTATCAAAGAAAAAATTTCTCACCTTTTGCCGACACTGGGACAGTTATTCGCACTTCGAGATAAACCACAGTAAATACATGTAAAATTGGGACTCGGGACAAAATTTTATATCGACATATCGAATTATTCAACATAACGAAAATCGAGATATGCGATGTTTATTTATATAGATAAAGAAGGAAAAAAGTTGGGACATTTAGCTTACTTCGACATATCGAGAATATCGAGATATCCGATGTCGACATAACGAGAGTGGACTGTATGTACAGTTTTATTGTTTGAGTAGTGATATGAGATTGATTTATATGAGAAATTATTTTCACCTTTTGTCTCAATATGTGAAGTATGAAAACAGTGTGAAATATCTTTTTAGAGTTCATATTGATGCAGGTTTTCAAAGATGTACAATTTTCTGAATACATAAATGTTTTAATTTCAGTCGCATTTATTTTATAAAGCTGTTAACAATTGTGAATAAAGCTGACATTGTTTCAGAATTTCATGAAATGACTGAAGGCATTTTTCAGTCATTTCGTGAAATTCCTAAAGAAATCAGGCATTTTGTGAAGTCCCTAAATGAAACAGCCCTAAATGAAACAGTCATTTCACGAAAATCCTGAAGCGATTAGGAATTTCATGAAATTCCTAGTTGCACAGATTTACTGTAACATATATACCTTCATTCCTTTGATTGTTTTTTTGTCCATACAATTAAATATTATTATGCATGAAAATGAGGCTTTCAGACAATATATAAACCAATATACTGCAGAATAAAACTCTTCCATTTTTAATGAGACTCATTCTGGTATAACTGTGCATAATTCAAGTGCATAAAGTGTCATCCCCAGATTCCATCCTATCCCAGATAATCAGGGACAACACTTTCATCCTAGACTGTATTTAAGATTAAAAGAGACTTCCTTGAAAAGAATGAGCCTTTGCCGACTGCGGAGGCTTATCTGGCATGACCCTTACGGCACATTTATTTAGCCCAGTTTTCTCAGAACAAGGCTTAAATAAATACTCTTAACATATAAATAAAACCATCCTACCTTTTCTTCATCATGGCCGACCTGTATCCCTTGGCAACGTCCTCCTCTGCCAGGCTGCCCTTGAGGTAGAGGTCAATCTGGTTGCAGGTCAAGGTGGTCTGCAGGAACAGGTGAAGGGCCGAGTCAGACAGGTACAGGCTGATGTTCACTATACTGGAACACATAGGCAAGGTACAGGCTGATGTTCACTATACTGGAACACATAGACAGGAGTCAGACAGGTACAGGCTGATGTTCACTATACTGGAACACATAGACAGGAGTCAGACAGGTACAGGCTGATGTTCACTATACTGGAACACATAGACAGGAGTCAGACAGGTATGGGCTGATGTTCACTATACTGGAACACATAGACAGGTACAGGCTGATGTTCACTATACTGGAACACATACACAGGTACAGGCTGATGTTCACTATACTGGAACACATAGACAGGAGTCAGACAGGTACAGGCTGATGTTCACTATACTGGAACACATAGACAGGAGTCAGACAGGTACAGGCTGATGTTCACTATACTGGAACACATAGACAGGAGTAAGACAGGTACAGGCTGATGTTCACTATACTGGAACACATAGACAGGAGTCAGACAGGTACAGGCTGATGTTCACTATTCTGGAACACATAGACAGGAGTTAGACAGATACAGGCTGATGTTCACTATACTGGAACACATAGACAGGAGTTAGACAGGTACAGGCTGATGTTCACTATACTGGAACACATAGACAGGTACAGGCTAAGTTCACTATACTGGAACACATAGACAGGTACAGGCTGATGTTCACTATACTGGAACACATACACAGGTACAGGCTGATGTTCACAATACTGGAACACATAGACAGGAGTCAGACAGGTACAGGCTGATGTTCACAATACTGGAACACATAGACAGGAGTCAGACAGGTACAGGCTGATGTTCACAATACTGGAACACATACACAGGAGTCAGACAGGTACAGGCTGATGTTCACAATACTGGAACACATACACAGGAGTCAGACAGGTACAGGCTGATGTTCACTATAATGGAACACATAGACAGGAGTTAGACAGGTACAGGCTTAAGTTCACTATACTGGAACACATAGACAGGTACAGGCTGATGTTCACTATACTGGAACACATACACAGGTACAGGCTGATGTTCACTATACTGGAACACATAGACAGGTACAGGCTGATGTTCACTATACTGGAACACATAGACAGGTACAGGCTGATGTTCACTATACTGGAACACATACACAGGTACAGGCTGATGTTCACTATACTGGAACACATAGACAGGAGTCAGACAGGTACAGGCTGATGTTCACTATACTGGAACACATAGACAGGAGTCAGACAGGTACAGGCTGATGTTCACTATACTGGAACACATAGACAGGAGTCAGACAGGTACAGGCTGATGTTCACTATACTGGAACACATAGACAGGTACAGGCCAAGTTCACTATACTGGAACACATAGACAGGTACAGGCTGATGTTCACTATACTGGAACACATAGACAGGTACAGGCTGATGTTCACTATACTGGAACACATATACAGGAGTCAGACAGGTACAGGCTGATGTTCACAATACTGGAACACATAGACAGGAGTCAGACAGGTACAGGCTGATGTTCACTATACTGGAACACATAGACAGGAGTCAGACAGGTACAGGCTGATGTTCACAATACTGGAACACATAGACAGGAGTCAGACAGGTACAGGCTGATGTTCACTATACTGGAACACAGACAGGAGTTAGACAGGTACAGGCTGATGCTCACTATACTGGAACACATAGACAGGAGTCAGACAGGTACAGGCTGATGTTCACTATACTGGAACACATAGACAGCATTTCATAGTAAACAAGAAGGTCAAAGGTCTTGGTGTGCTCACCTGAGACCAAATGAGACTGGACCTTTTAACACTCAGATACGCACTTTGACGCTTGTGTAGTCCCTTAAACAAGGGCTGTTTGTAAAACATGCATGCCCCCCATATGGGCTGTCCGTTGTAGTGGCAGCCATTGTGTGAATACGTTTTTTGTCACTGTGACCTTGACCTTTGACCTAGTGACCTGAAAATCAATAGGGGTCATCTGCAAGTCATGATCAATGTACCTATGAAGTGTCATGATCCTAGGCAAAAGCGTTCTTGAGTTATCATCTGGAAACAATTTTACTGTTTCGGGTCACCGTGAAGCCTTCTTGAGTCATCATCCGTAAACCATTTAACTATTTTGGGTCACCGTGACCTTGACCTTTGACCTGAAAATCAATAGGGGTCATCTGCAAGTCATGATCAATGTACCCATGAAGTTTCATGATCCTAGGCATATGTGTCGAATTACCGTGACCTTGACCTTTGACCTAGTGACCTCAAAATCAATAGGGGTCATCTGCAAGTCATGATCTATCTACCTATGAAGTTTCATGATCCTAGGCGTATGCGTTCTTGAGTTATCATCCGGAAACCATTTTACTATTTCAAGTCACCGTGACCTTGACCTTTGACCTAGTGACCTCAAAATCAATAGGGGTCATCTACAAGTCATGATCAATCTACCTATCAAGTTTCATGATCCTAGGCATATGCGTTCTTGAGTTATCATCCGGAAACCATTTTACTACTTCGGGTCACCATGACCTTGACCTTTGACCTAGTGACCTCAAAATCAATAGGGGTCTTTTGCGAGTCATGATCTATCTACCTATGAAGTTTCATGATCCTAGGCCTAAGCGTTCTTGAGTTATCATCTGGAAACCACCTGGTGGACGGACGGACCGACAGACAGACCGACCGACAGACCGATCGACAGACCGACATGTGCAAAGCAATATACCCCCTCTTCTTCGAAGGGGAGCATAATAAATAATATTGAATTAAAGACCTTTCTTACTAGGTCCAGGTTTAAAAGGCTTCATTTCCAAACCTTGTAAGATACTGATGAGCAGCAAACAGCATAAAACGTTAAACAGCCAGCAAGTTTTATGCTGGTGGCATAAATTCATACCCATATTCATTTTGCTTCTGAGTGGGAAAGGGTTTAATGAATTGATGTGCTTTGGTGATGTTTGAGTAATAATTGTGACTTCTGACTTAGCGTTTTATCCCTTATGACACATATTTAATGTGGCAAAGAGATCATTGGAACTAATATTTAAAGTTTGAAAATAAATCAAAGAAGATGGCTCCTGGCTCACAGTTTTGGAACATTCAAATAAAAGTCTGGGACGCATATTATTTGTCATAATGTCATATAAGGAAAACTGCGTCAACTTCTAGCAGCTCACAACCATTTAAAAAAACTCCCAATACATTTATCATTATAAGACAAATGTTCTGAGAAAGTTCATGCCAATTGGGTGAAAATATGATTTCCTGATTGTTCTCAATGTTTCAGTAAAGTCACTTTTTAAACAATGTGGAACTATTTAAGAACTTGAAATAGATCAATTATATCATTAACAAATAATCTTCTTAGCAAATTTGATAATGATTAGGCATACAATGTGACTTCTTTCATGTTCGCAAGCTATTTGAAGTTGACAAACTAACCTCATTTTTTACCATAAATTACAAATTATTAAATGTATCCAGTGGCCTCTAGAGTGTTCACTCTGCACAGGCTTATCAGGGACAACACTGTCCACTTAAATTGGATTTTTGCCAAGAAGAGACTTTCTTGAAACAAAAAATATTCTAAAAGCTGAAAGTGTTGTCCCTGATTACCCTGTATTCACGAGCATTAAACCCCCTTTTCACAGAGCAGGGCCTAAATGTTGACAACAGACATGTCAAAGCACATAAAAGATGTTAGTTGTATGATGATTGAGGACAATTAAGTGTTGTAAAACTATAGACATATAAGGAAAACTCCACCACCCCAGGCTGCTATGTTTTTCAATATACTGGAACTGTTTTCAAACTCAGCTATGATATGATAAGAACAAAATGTAATGAGCAAGTTTCAACAATGGACCAGAATATTTTTCCAAATAGCTCAAATATCATTAGAACCAATTTTTTTATCATGTTTCATGATAGTTGGGCCAAAAATAAGACTCTTTTAGAGTGTTCGCAAGCTTTATCTTTAATATGACCATGTGACCTAGATGCTGACCTCAAGTGACCAGTGTCTAACTAGGCTACAAAATCGTTGTGACAAATGTTCTAACCAAGTATCATGTTGATTTGACAATCATTCTAATGTGAACTATGGAGTTCAAACAAGTTAAATGGGGACAACGAACAACAGACCATGAGTGTGTTGTGCTGAGGTGAGCTCAAGAAGGGATATCCTGATTTTTATCAGTTAATGAGTATTTACCACTGAACTAGCATCGAAATATTTGGCCTTGCTCTAGGCAAACTGGGCTTAATGCAGGTGCGTTTTGTGTTGTCCAAGATTAGGATGTGCAGTCTGCACAAACTGTCTGGCTAAACTGGAGTATTGATACAAAGAGAAACAGAAACTTCCATAAAAGAGCTCAGGCTTATCTGGGACGACACTTTACACAGTTTTCCCAGGACAAGGCTCTATTGTAAATGGGGGTCCATGAAAGTTCACAGATTTACAATAAACAAGAGCTGTCACCATAGGATGACTTATGCCCCCTATAAACGCTTCATAGAAGTTATCAGCTTTTTTCAAAACCTAAACGCAGATTTCGAAACCTTAATGCGGACCCTAAATTAAAGTTCAAGGTCACAGGGGTCAAAATTTGTGTGCGTATGGAAAGGCCTTGTCCATATACCAAATATAAAGGTTAGATCTCAAGGAACATAGAAGTCATGAGTATTTTTTGAAACCTAAACGCAAAGTGTGACGGAAAAACGGACAGACAGACAGACAGACGGACAGTTTGATCACTATAGGCCCCCTTTTCTTTGAAAGGGGGCATAAAAAACTAGTAAGCTATAGTTTCAAGGCAGTACATTCAAGAGCCATCTACGTACCTGCTCAGCCATTCTCCCAGCTTAGTCATCCTATCTACCACAAACTGCGGCTCAAATCTCTCAGAGGAGTTATTCTTCTCCGGCAGTTCTGGACATAGACTAAACACATACAATGGTATATATATAGACTAAGCACATACAATAATACACATACCAATATCATAGACTATACAAGACAATTAAAAGCAACATGCTGGCCTTGAGGATCCTTGTCGCTCTCTTGAGAAGCTGTAGCTTAAAACGTGAGACCCTTAGTTTGGGGCTACATTTTAATACAGGGGAATAAAGTGAACACACTTTGTAGAGCACCACTTTACCATTTTACAAACCAACATTTACACCACAGCCTTGTTTGTTTAGATCTGATATTTTTAGGGCTATTAAAATCATTTTATACCTAGATAGTCGCTCATTATACTAATAATTTTTTATTGATTTTATAAACTTGAAATGAAAGTTTCAGCCTTTAAATTTAAGTAAATCTTCTTAGTTGTATACCTTTCTGTAAGTTCACAGACCAAAGTTAAAAATTCAATTTAATTTAATTTAACATACCATACAGGGTGGTGTGACTTGAGAATGTTTTTCAGCCAGCAGAAGTCGTTGTATCTTCGTCTAGTACGAGACTTCCGCAGAGTGAAGGCTGGATTGCTTGTCTACAAGGGAAAAATCACGTTAATTCTTACCCTCATTAAATTATAACTGCAAAGCATGTAACAAACATGTTTAACCCATTTATGCCTAGCGTCTAGAAAAAGGCATTGGCAAACAGCGTAGACCCAGATGAGACACCGCAGGGTCTGCGCTGTTTGCTTAAAGGAATTTCTGTAAGAAATATTCTAAATATAGAAATACTAGAAATCCCTAATTTTGGAAATAAATTGATCCAATTTAGAAGGAAAAAAAGTCCACTAGGCTTATTGGGTTAAAAACAAGATCAATCATGTTTGCAGTGGAGTTTTTTGATTAAAAAAAGGGTCCAGTATTTGGCCCCATTCCCTATGGAAAAAAGGATTTATATTTTTCCCAAATGGGCCTAAAAATTCTCAATTGAAGGTTTTCGCACAAAAAAATATCTCAAGATTTTGTCAATCACCCATCCAGCTGTATAAGTTCAACCTTGAAAGTAAATATAATACTGAAAACATAATTTTCATCTCAATTTTGAAGCATCTTTTTAACAAAAAAACACGTATATCCCAATTTAAGTCAAAGCGCAATGACTTTTCCCAATCCAAAAGTCGTCTGTCCTATTCCCAATATGGTGATAAAAAAAACACTGATTTAAAACATAAGACACAGGTTTGACTATAATGATATATATATAGGATCTTGCAAGAGTGGTTGTTTTGTATTGAATTTATTAAATGAGTCATCTAAATAAAGATAACAACGAGGCTTAGATGACGAGTTTAATAAATTCAATTCAAAATGACCACGAATCTAAGATTCTATTTATAACATGACCAAATCATTTTCTTGTTATTTTATGCAATTTTCCCCGTTTATTCACATTGTAAAAGAGTTAAACTGAAGAAATTTGCTGGAATAATGACGTCACTTCACAGTTATATAACTAGTGTTATAAAACACGTGTAATAAACATAATTGAGCGTAACCTTATTTCACTCCTGGAGCTTAGGTCATGTTATTTTTTAAACATGATTAACTACGTTTGTAAAATTGAAAATTGATTGTGATCAAAAGAAGATAATTTGATATCAGATTGCACTTTTTGAATGCAAAGTCAAACCATGATACTTATGGGTAGAAAATTGAAGTCATACTGTGTTATTGATAGCAAACAGTCAAATGTGAGCAGCCTATTCTGGCTTTCAGGGGTGATTTCCAGACATGCAGACTATATACTGACCTTGACATTCACTGAGAAGGAATATATCGTGTTTAACTCTTTCCCAATCAGAGGCAAAGTGAAAATGGATACATGCAAACAGCATATAACCAGAACAGCTGGTGAGTAACTCGCTGTCTGTTCAGGTTTTATGCTGTTTGCTGCTCATCTAAGGGTTGGAAAAGAAGCCTTAAACACTTGAATCTACAAGTAGAAAGAAAGGTCATTAATTAAATTAAACTTTCTAATGGAAGACATAAGGGTAAAAAACGTATCTTAGTGGTAAAGGGTTATAGAAAGTGCACAATGTCATTGCTGGAACACTGGCTTATGCAAAACGCAATAACTAAAATTGTTTACAATATCAGTATAAAACAAGGGCTGTTTGTAAAACATGCATGCCCCCCATATGTGCTGTCAGTTGTAGTGGCAGCCATTGTGTGAAAACGTTTTTCAGTCACTGTGACCTTGACCTTTGACCTAGTGACCTGAAAATCAATAGGGGTCATCTGCCAGTCATGATCAATGTACCTATGAAGTTTCATGATCCTAGGCATAAGCATTCTTGAGATATCATCCGGAAACCATTTTGCTATTTTGAGTCACTGTGACCTTGACCTTTGACCTAGTGACCTGAAAATCAATAGGGGTCATCTGCAAGTCATGATCAATGTTCCTATGAAGTTTCATGATCCTAGGCGTAAGCATTCTTGAGTTATCATCCGGAAACCATTTTACTATTTCGAGTCACTGTGACCTTTGACCTAGTGACCTGAAAATCAATAGGGGTCATATGCCGGTCATGATCAATGTACCTATGAAGTTTCATGATCCTAGGCGTAAGCATTCTTGTTGTCATCCGGAAACCATTTTACTATTTCCAGTCGCTGTGACCTTGACCTTTGACCTAGTGACCTGAAAATCAATAGGGATGATCCTAGGCATAAGCATTCTTGAGATATCATCCGAAAACCATTTTACTATTTTGAGTCACCGTGACCTTGACCTTTGACCTAGTGACCTGAAAATCAATAGGGGTCATCTGCCTGTCATTATCAATGTACCTATTACGTTTCATGATCCAAGGCATAAGCATTCTTGAGTTATCATCCAGAAACCATTTTACTGTTTCTAGTCACTGTGACCTTGACCTTTGACCTAGTGACCTGAAAATCAATAGGGGTCATCTGCCAGTCATGATCAATGTTCATATGAAGTTTCATGATCCTAGGTGTTAGCATTCTTGAGTTATCATCCGGAAACCATTTTACTGTTTAAAGTCACTTTGACCTTGACCTTTGACCTAGTGACCTGAAAATCAATACGGGTCATCTTCCATTCATGATCAATGTTCCTATCAAGTTTCCTGATCCTAGGCGTAAGCATTCTTGAGTTATCTATCATCCGGAAACCATTTTACTGTTTAGAGTCACTGTGACCTTGACCTTTGACCTAGTGACCTGAATATCAATAGGGGTCATCTGCCAGTCATGATCAATGTACCTATGAAGTTTCATGATCTTAGGCGTAAGCATTCTTGAGTTATCATCCGGAAACCATTTTACTATTTCGAGTCACTGTGACCTTGACCTTTGACCAAGTGACCTGAAAATCAATAGGGGTCATATGCCGGTTATGATCAATGTACCTATGAAGTTTCATGATCCTAGGCGTAAGCATTCTTGTTATCATTCGGAAACCATTTCACTATTTCCATTCACTGTGACCTTGACCTTTGATCTAGTGACCTGAAAATCAATAGGGGTCATCTGCCTGTCATTATCAATGTACCTATTACGTTTCATGATCCTAGGCATAAGCATTCTTGAGTTATCATCCGGAAACCATTATACTATTTCTAGTCACTGTGACCTTGACCTTTGACCTAGTGACCTGAAAATCAATAGGGGTCATCTGCCAGTCATGATCAATGTTCCTATCAAGTTTCCTGATCCTAGGCGTAAGCATTCTTGAGTTATCTATCTTCCGGAAACCATTTTACTGTTTAGAGTCACTGTGACCTTGACCTTTGACCTAGTGACCTGAAAATCAATAGGGGTCATCTGCCAGTCATGATCAATGTACCTATGAAGTTTCATGATCTAAGGCGTAAGCATTCTTGAGTTATCATCCAGAAACCATTTTACTGTTTCGAGTCACTGTGACCTTGACCTTTGACCTAGTGACCTGAAAATCAATAGGGGTCATATGTCGGTCATGATCAATGTACCTATGAAGTTTCATGATCCTAGGCGTGAGCATTCTTGAGTTATCATCCGGAAACCATTTTACTATTTCAAGTCACTGTGACCTTGATCTTTGACCTAGTGACCTGAAAATCAATAGGGGTCATCTGCCAGTCATGATCAATGTACCTATGAAGTTTCATGATCCTAGGCATAAGTATTCTTGAGTTATCATCCAGAAACCATCTGGTGGAGGGACCGACCGACGGACCAACCGACATGTGCAAAACAATAAACCCCCTCTTCTTTGAAGCGGGGCATAAATATAAAGCTGCATTTCAGAAGAATGAAGTTACAGCTAATAATTTACAAAATGTTATTTATTGTCAAATCACATCAAGACATTCGTGAATATTATTCCTTATTATAGGGATGTACATTTAGCTAACACAGGTAAACAACATTCCTTATTATAAGGATGTACATGTAGCTAACACATGTAAACAGGATGTAGAAAACAAAAACAGTTGTTTCTATAAGGCATTACGCAGTTGGAAAAACCCAGTTTCATGCAAATTACAATATGATGATAGATTAAAAGGGGATATCATACATTTATTCATTGAATAAAATATAAACAAATGTAGAGACTTTTAAAAAATGCTTTTCAATAGTAATTATCTTTGTAAATTATATATAGTGTTTCATAAAAACACAACCAAATACAAAATTCTGAATGGCATGAAAAGACTGAAGCTGAAAGAGCATGTGATTTTTAAACTTAAAGGTTCCACGTTGTGTCAATCAATATTAAAATATTTAAAAACAAGCTATCTACTGAGTCATAGCTTCAATATTGAACAAGGGCTGTTTGTAAAACATGCATGCCCCCCATATCGGCTCTCCGTTGTAGTGACAGCCATTGTGTGAATATGTTTTTTGTCACTGTGACCTTGACCTTTGACCTAGTGACCTGAATATCAATAGGGGTCATCTGCCAGTCATGATCAATGTACCTATGAAGTTTCATGATCCTAGGCATAAGCATTCTTGAGTTATCATCCGGAAACCATTTTACTATTTCGGGTCACCATGACCTTGACCTTTGACCTAGTGACCACAAAATCTATAGGGGTCATCTGTGAGTCATGATAAATGTACCTATGAAGTTTCATGATCGTAGCCATAAGCGTTCTTGAGTTATCATCCCAAAACCATTTTACTATTTCAGGTCACCTTGACCTTTGATATAGTGACCTGAAAATTAATAGGGGTCATCTGCCAGCCATTATCAATCTTCCTACGAAGTTTCATTATCCTAGGCATAAGCGTTCTTGAGTTATCATCCGGAAACCATTTTACTATTTTGGGTCGCCGTGACCTTGACCTTTGCCCTATTGATCTGAAAATCAATAGGGGTCATCTGCGAGTCATGGTCAATCTACCTATCAAGTTTCATGGTCCTAGGCCTAAGCGTTCTTGAATTATCATCTGAGAACCATTTTACTATTTCGGGTCACCGTGACCTTGACCTTTGACCTAGTGACCTCAAAATCAATAGGGGTCATCTGCGAGTCATGATCAATGTACCTATGAAGTTTCATGATCCTAGCCCCAAGCGTTCTTGAGTTATCATCTGGAAACCTCCTGGTGGACGGACCGACCGACAGACCGACCAACAGAACGACATACCGACCGACAGACATGTGCACAGCAATATACCCCCTCTTCTTCAAAGGGGGGCATAAAAAGTTATGACCAAGGTTAAAGTTTTGGTTAAAGTTTCGGGACACACACATAGACACATGTACAATGACAGACAGGCCAAAAACAATATATCCCCGATCATTCGATCCGGGGGAATCAAAATCCCTAGGGTGGGGTTAATTGTCATCGCAGGGACACAATGAATTTTTAACTCATAATCCTTGCAGTTTTAGAGTGTGTTTTTAAAGTTATTTACTACACAAGTCTATACAAATCATGTGACCCTTCAGATGTGGCTACTTTTGACCACTGTGCTGTGGCATGATTTGAACAAACTTAGTAGAGGACCACTTCTAGATGTTACACATTAAATATTAAACCCATGACCTTTGCGGTTCAAGAAGAGTTTTGCAGGTTTTCTTTTTTTAAATCTTTTTTTAGCTCCAGTGACCTGCATAGAAAATGGATCAGAATCATATCAACAAATATGCAATAGACTCACCAAAGGATAATTCCTCTGATGTTTTCTTTAAACTTTCCTGGCAGTTAAAGAGGAAAAGTAGTTAGAAAGAAGCAAATTCATTGAAATGATGTCCCCCGCCATTATACTTCTGGACACAAGATATGGCTCCGGACACACAAAAAAGGCATTTTTTCAAAATACAAAGGGCCATAACTCCGTTATTATTCGATGGTGTACAATGCCATATAACGTGCATCATCCTCTTATCCATATATATACTCATACCAAGTTTCAATGAAATCTGCCAAAGCACTTCTAAGAAATGGCTCCGGACACAAAAGTGCCAGACGGACAGAAGGACGGACAACGCCAAAACAATATCCCTCAGCCTATGGCGGGGGATAAAATGTTAAGGAACACGCTGACTGACAGAAAACACGGTATACTCAAAGCTCACCATTAGCACTATGTGCTCCAGTGAGCTAAATTTAAATAGTGACAAATCTTTGATAATCAAGTCCCTTTAAATTATTTGGAGTGTAGTTTGTAACCACAGGCTATTTCCTATTGATTGTCAAATTTGAATTTAACATAATTTTAGGACTTCAATTTCAAGGAAATCCTGGTAGCACTATCTAACGGATCTTTACCCTTTTCACAATATAAAGGTTATACTGTAATGTTTGGATATCAAAGTAAGATATTTACATTTTAAAAGCAGGGGAATTTAGAAACATGTTTTTATCTAACAAATTAAATGTAGATAGCATTTAAATGTACATATAATGCACATCTAAGGAATTTACAAGAAAGCATCTTCATACATTAGTTAAAACAAAATGTAGTTGAAACAACACATAATTATGTCATTTATAATAATAACCAGTGCCTGATTAGCTCAGTGGAGCCCATAGGCAATGCAACGTTTGGGGCCCACGTCCCAGGCCCTTTGTCAGCCTTGTGCCTACTTCAATGCACGTGCCCTGAGTCAATTTCACTCGTTTACACAAGCCTACCAGTGACAATTTAGGCTGGCTGGCAAGACATAAAATGTCCTTTTATGGTTTTTAATGTCAGAGTAATACTGTAATTCCAATACAACAGTATAATAATTTGATTAAGCATTTTAAACAACAATCAATGTAGTTTGTATATCTTGGTATTTGACTATTTATGGACCAGAACAAAATTATATGAAGCTTAAATTAAGATCTACAATAACTTTCGGTAATCCGGGACAGATTATAACCTACATGTATCTTACATAAACTAATTACTGTACCTTGAACATCGATGGGTAATCCAGGACAGATTATAACCTAGCTTACATCAACAAATTACTGTACCTTGATGAGAATTTCATAGGTTGTAAACTTGTCTGTACAGGGGTTGCATACACAGATGTCCAAGTCTGATTCCATGGTCTGGAACAGAAAACAGTTATATTAGTTGTTACGGAAAAACTTGGTTTAAGGCATGTGCATTAAGTGTCATCCTAGATTAGCCTGTGCAATCTGCACAGGCTAATCAGGGATGACACTTTCCGCTTTAACTGGATTTTCGCTAAGAGACTTCATGTAAAAGAAAAATAGTGTAAACTCAGAAAAAATTGTCATCAATAAGCCTGTGCCGACTACACAGGCTAATCTGGGTCAACACTTTACGCACATGCATTATGGCCTGTTTTCCTAGCATCAGGCCCATAATTATTATTTTCAGTGAACTGGAAGTTCAAACATGCCCAACTGAGTCCATTTAGGTCTGCCTTATAACACAGGCATCCACTGGTATGTACTTCCAACTTTCTATTATTTTCACTTCCTCCTTTCTATCATCAACTTTCCTGTACTGTACACCAGTTTGTTTTAATCATGAATAGGTATCACTGGACTTAAAATATGTTGCTTACGCATACATTATATTACACTGCTTCAATAAATTTTGTGATATTCCTCACTGATTAGTTTTGTTACCACACAATACAACAAAGCCACAATTCAATCACTGTTATATTTTACCTGCTTTACATAGCCGAGAAGTCAAAGCAGAAAATGACTGTATATTAACCACAATTCCTATCTGATCAAACCTTGTATTTTATAAGGAAATTAAACGTCCTGTCTAACATTATAAAACCATAAGTATATTTTAAAAAGGCGAATATCATCAGCTTATTAAGTTCTTTGTTGTTGTCTTTGCTTAAAAAATAAAATTACATGTACCTGTAAGTAAGCTTTTGTTAAATAAAGATTTTATAAACACTTAGTAACTAAAATCAAAATAAAATAAGATGTGTTTGTCAAACACTATATATAATGTCCCCATATATTCGGCCTTTGACCTTGAAGGATGACCTTGACCTTTCACCACTCAAAATGTGCAGCTCCATGAGATACACATGCATGCCAAATATCAAGTTGCTATCTTCAATACATGTATTGCAAAAGTGTACATTTAATGAGTGATTTTGAGACATATATTTGACCTTGAAGGATGACCTTGACCTTTCACCACTCAAAATGTGCGGCTCCATGAGATACACATGCATGCCAAATATGAAGTTGCTATCTTCAATATTGCAAAAGTTATGGCAAATGTTAAAGTTTGACGCAAACAAACAAACAAACACACAAAGCAACAAACCAACAGACAATGGGCAAAAACAATATGTCCCCCACTATAGTGGTGGGGGACATAAAAAGTTGTCCTGGCCACATGACTATAGGTGCTGGAAAATAAATCCTAGTAGAAGCGTTATCTTAACCCTTTACCACCTAGATACATATTTTAACACATATACATGTAGCCCCTTAGAAAGTTAAATTTAAGACCTTTCTTACTACAATCAAGTTTTAAAGGCTTCAATTCCAAGCCTCAGATACTGATGAGCAGCAAACAGCATAAACAGCATAAAACCTGGTTCTGCTGTACTCATGTGCCTACTTGATAACAGAACCGTGAAGACCTGTAACAATTACATTGAAGTGCACAATTTTGTAGACAATTATTCAAGCTTAACTGATATTACAGAAATGAAACAGAACTGCTGAGCTTTAGAATACTTAAACTAGAGCTTTGTCACATACGTGACATATACCCCCGCATGCTGCATTGACACAGAATATTTTGCATGCTCTCTTATTCTTAACAAATCAAGAGAAGCTAATATAGGTTAATTTTTAAGAATTATTATGCCATTATTATTTATGGCCATTTTGACCTTTGAACGCTTGAATTATTTCGCATGACATGCCGTCCAAAGACTGTGAACAAAATTAAAGTACAGAGTCATTTTAAAATCTCACAATTTATGACATAAATATGGCCCGGACAATCTCATTTATGGCCATTTTTTACTTTTCAACTTCATGTGTGACCTTGACCATGGAGATATTGACGTAATTCTTTCCCATGACACACCGTCCAATAATTGTGAAGAAATGTACAGAGTAATTTTAAAATCTCACAATGAATGACATAGTTATGGCCCGGACAAGATCATTTATGGCCATTTTTGTCCTTTGAAATTAAAGTGTGACCTTGACCTTGGAGACATCGACGTAATTTTTTCGCATGGCACACCGTCCACTGATTGTGAACAAATGTACCAAGTAATTTTTAAAATCTCACAATGAATGCCATAGTTATGGCCTGGACAAGATCATTTATGGCCATTTTTGACCTTTGAACTCACAGTGTGACCTTGACATTGCAGATATCGCAGGCTTCCTGAAAAGGCCTGACCGCCGGTCTTGTCCGGCAAAGTTTTTTACGGTCCGGCGAAGTTTCTTATATCGCCGGTCCTTGTGACAGGCCACAAAAATTATGACTAAAAACCGAAAAGTCTAATACTTGCCAAAAGAAGGAAAACACCTCGTTAGAATCACTCTTTTCGTGAATTTCAAGCCTTTTCGTCATTAAGAACACTAACGAGTCACTAGTTCTTAATAGTGCTCTCCCTTTGTCAATTTTATTGATCCAACATATTACTGTGCCATATCAAAACAATCAGTGAAGCGAAACTGTAAACTTTAAAACGGGATTATGGAAACATATCACAGTTTACTCCTGAACCAAGAATGCAAATGAGCAGAGCCTTGTTGCAATCTGCGAGTTTAATGGTGAACAAATGTGCCAAATGATTTTAAAATCTCACAATGAATGACATAGTTATGGCCCAGACAAGCTCATTTATGGCCATTTGTTACCTTTGAACTCAAAGCGTGACCTTTACCATGGAGATATCGACGTAATTCCTTTGCGTGAGACACCGTCCAACGATGGTGAACAAATGTGCCAAATGATTTTAAAATCTTACAATGAACAACAAAGTTATGGCCCGGACAATCATTTGACGTTTGAACTCCAAGTGTGACCTTGACCTTGGAGAAATCGACATACTTCTTTCGCATGACACAGTGTCCTATGATGGTGAACAAATGTCCCGAGTCATTTTAAAATCTAACGATAAATGACAAAGTTATGGTTCGGACAAACTTTCGGTTTAAAACCCACTATGTGATACCGTGACCTAGTTTTTGACCGGGCATGACCCATATTCAAACTTTACCTAGACATCCTCTAAATACAACTTGTGACCAAGTTTGGTGAGGATCAGATGAAATTTTGGGACAGACCCTCTGACAGACCGACAAAGTGATTCCTATATTAAGCCCCCATTACCAATGGTAATGGGGATATAATAATAGTATATGTACCTCTACACCCCATGTTTAAAGAACAGTATTGAGATATACTGGTTATGTAACTCATTACGCATGTACATCAAAACATTCATTGACATTAATTTAAAACAGTGTTTATTTCCTATTTTTTCACCTAAATAGAGGACAGCCCATGGGGCTTGACAAATATTGATGTGATTATTTACCAAACTGCCTCCAACTTAGAAATGTTTAGTCAAAATGTAATCTTCATTTTTCATGATAAAGTAATTGATTCAAGAGGGGAATTGTTTGATGAACAAAGAGGAATCTATCTCCAACCCTTTATAATATCACAGAAAAATGTACTATTTTACAAAAAAAGTATATTCGTCACATTTAAATCAGGTCACTATCAGAATAGTGGTATGATAAAAACTAACCAATAATCTTAAGCATCATGTATTTAACAGCATAGAAGTTATCTAAAAAAACAAACTAAAATTAAATATTTGACTACCAGTACCTTAACAATAACCGTTTCTGTAATGTAACTTTATTCCATAAATGTATACACACAATCAGTTACAAGTAACAATTAACAATCACTTATCACTAACAGGGCAATTAAATCAGTGTATTGACAGTCATATGACATGACAATATTACATACTGATACATCACATGTCCATTCATAGATCTCATAACAAGTTGAATTATTTTCAACACTAAGCAATTTCCAACCACAATGACCTCAGCTAAATTCAAGTTGACCATTTAAATGAAGTGTATATTTATATGTTAGGGACATGAGTATCCATAACATTATTAAACTGAGAATGACTATGTTTTGTGTGTGTTTTTTATTGCCATTAATGAAATCTGACAATTGAAAGTATTTAAGAGCTAGGAAAGTGCTGGCGATGAACAAACATGTTTGACTTATGATGACTATGATGTAAGTGTATACAGCGCCCTCACACTACTTTGGGGGAAGGGGTCCGCAGCCCTTAGCAGGGGGAATTTTCGCGGCATTCCCTTTTGGGGGGATTTTTTTACTTACTCTCTCATTATTACATTTGAACATGTTTGCACTATATTCATTGCATTTTTTATAATTTAGTATGTTTGCAAAGATTTAATTGAAATAGAATTGAGATATAATAATCATGAGACACATCCTTCTATTAAAAAAAAACAAAAAAAAAAACAAATTTTTTTTTTTAGGGGGAATTTTTCCACCCAAAAGGGTAAAAAAGCATACTTTTCAGGTGGGGGACTGTTGCCGAATGTTGGCGGCAGATTTAATATATTGAGGGCCCTGATATAAGAAGAGTCATGCCAAAATGGGTCTTATGCCTGATGCAGCCAGCCTAGCTCCAGACCAGCCTGCACACCCCATCAGTCACGTCAAGAGCTATCCTGTCTACTACAGACCAGCCTGCACACCCCATCAGTCTCGTCAAGAGCTATCCTGTCTACTACAGACCAGCCTGCACACCCCATCAGTCACGTCAAGAGCTATCCTGTCTACTACAGACCAGCCTGCACACCCCATCAGTCTCGTCAAGAGCTATCCTGTCTACTACAGACCAGCCTGCACACCCCATCAGTCTCGTCAAGAGCTATCCTGTCTACTACAGACCAGCCTGCACACCCCATCAGTCTCGTCAAGAGCTATCCTGTCTACTACATGCCAGCCTGCACACCCCATCAGTCTCGTCAAGAGCTATCCTGTCTACTACAGACCAGCCTGCACACCCCATCAGTCTCGTCAAGAGCTATCCTGTCTACTACAGACCAGCCTGCACACCCCATCAGTCTCGTCAAGAGCTATCCTGTCTACTACAGACCAGCCTGCACACCCCATCAGTCTTGTCAAGAGCTATCCTGTCTACTACAGACCAGCCTGCACACCCCATCAGTCTTGTCAAGAGCTATCCTGTCTACTACACAGACCAGCCTGCACACCCCATCAGTCTTGTCAAGAGCTATCCTGTCTACTACAGACCAGCCTGCACACCCCATCAGTCACGTCAAGAGCTATCCTGTCTACTACAGACCAGCCTGCACACCCCATCAGTCTCGTCAAGAGCTATCCTGTCTACTACAGACCAGCCTGCACACCCCATCAGTCTTGTCAAGAGCTAGCCTGTCTACTACAGACCAGCCTGCACACCCCATCAGTCACGTCAAGAGCTATCCTGTCTACTACAGACCAGCCTGCACACCCCACCAGTCTTGTCAAGAGCTATCCTGTCTACTACAGACCAGCCTGCACACCCCATCAGTCTTGTCAAGAGCTAGCCTGTCTACTACAGACCAGCCTGCACACCCCATCAGTCACGTCAAGAGCTATCCTCTCTACTACAGATCAGCCTGCACACCCCATCAGTCTTGTCAAGAGCTATCCTGTCTACTACAGACCAGCCAGCACACCCCATCAGTCTCGTCAAGAGCTATCCTGTCTACTACAGACCAGCCTGCACACCCCATCAGTCACGTCAAGAGCTATCCTGTCTACTACAGACCAGCCTGCACACCCCATCAGTCACGTCAAGAGCTATCCTGTCTACTACAGACCAGCCTGCACACCCCATCAGTCTCGTCAAGAGCTATCCTGTCTACTACAGACCAGCCTGCACACCCCATCAGTCTCGTCAAGAGCTATCCTGTCTACTACAGACCAGCCTGCACACCCCATCAGTCTTGTCAAGAGCTATCCTGTCTACTACAGACCAGCCTGCACACCCCATCAGTCTCGTCAAGAGCTATCCTGTCTACTACAGACCAGCCTGCACACCCCATCAGTCTTGTCAAGAGCTATCCTGTCTACTACAGACCAGCCTGCACACCCCATCAGTCTCGTCAAGAGCTATCCTGTCTACTACAGACCAGCATGCACACCCCATCAGTCTCGTCAAGAGCTATCCTGTCTACTACAGACCAGCCTGCACACCCCATCAGTCTCGTCAAGAGCTATCCTGTCTACTACAGACCAGCCTGCACACCCCATCAGTCTCGTCAAGAGCTATCCTGTCTACTACAGACCAGCCTGCACACCCCATCAGTCACGTCAAGAGCTATCCTGTCTACTACAGACCAGCCTGCACACCCCATCAGTCTTGTCAAGAGCTATCCTGTCTACTACAGACCAGCCTGCACACCCCATCAGTCTTGTCAAGAGCTATCCTGTCTACTACAGACCAGCCTGCACACCCCATCAGTCTTGTCAAGAGCTATCCTGTCTACTACAGACCAGCATGCACACCCCATCAGTCACGTCAAGAGCTATCCTGTCTACTACAGACCAGCCTGCACACCCCATCAGTCTTGTCAAGAGCTATCCTGTCTACTACAGACCAGCCTGCACACCCCATCAGTCTCGTCAAGAGCTATCCTGTCTACTACAGACTAGCCTGCACACCCCATCAGTCTCGTCAAGAGCTATCCTGTCTACTACAGACCAGCCTGCACACCCCATCAGTCTCGTCAAGAGCTATCCTGTCTACTACAGACCAGCCTGCACACCCCATCAGTCTTGTCAAGAGCTATCCTGTCTACTACAGACTAGCCTGCACACCCCATCAGTCTCGTCAAGAGCTATCCTGTCTACTACAGACCAGCCTGCACACCCCATCAGTCACGTCAAGAGCTAGCATGTCTACTACAGACCAGCCTGCACACCCCATCAGTCTCGTCAAGAGCTATCCTGTCTACTACAGACCAGCCTGCACACCCCATCAGTCTTGTCAAGAGCTATCCTCTCTACTACAGACCAGCCTGCACACCCCATCAGTCTCGTCAAGAGCTATCCTGTCTACTACAGACCAGCCTGCACACCCCATCAGTCTCGTCAAGAGCTATCCTCTCTACTACAGACCAGCCTGCACACCCCATCAGTCACGTCAAGAGCTATCCTGTCTACTAATTTAACCATGAAACCTTGCGTTATATACTTTGTAATAGAAAAAACACAGACATGTTGCTTTGTTAAATCATTTTTATCTGTAAATATCACACAGTATCAACTTAAAATAAACAAATCATTGTTCAGTGAGATATACATTTCATTTATCAATAAGGTCAACTTTAAGGTCACTCTAACTGTCACTGAAAATAATCACATACTTTCACTACCTTTATAGTGTCACGGGGCATCAGAACATCATTTTATCTATTTCATCATTCAATATTCTGATTTATGTGAAGTAACGGGCAATATTTACATAATGGGCCGTGCTCTATGAAAATGGGGTTTAATGCATGTGCATAAAGTGTCTTCCCATCAGAGATGACACTTAATTTCTGCCTAAACAGGATTTTTGCTAAGAAGAGACTTTTTCGAAACGAAAAATATCATAAAAGTGGAAAGTGGCGTCCCTGATTAGCCTGTGCAGACACTTTAAGCATATGCATTAAACCCCCTTTTCACAAAGCACGGCCCATATTTATATAAATTACTGAATTGTAAAGTGTTCTGACATAAGAATACTGATATCATTGTGAGAGGCACAATTAGCTAACAATATTTAAAAAACAACATTTCAAATTACATGCAATTTTTGACAAAACGAACTTCAAAAGAATAAGCGCATTAAACATTCCAGTATCAATAAAACAATGACATGCAACTCTAAAAATTATAGCAGTGTCATTTTAAATAATTTAAGCATCCTTGTTATGGTGATGTGCCTACAACTTCAGCTTCATCTGTCATAACATTTACCACTTAGATATGTATTTAACCCTTTACCACTTAGATACTTATTTTGACAAATTTGTAGTTTATTTAATTAAAAGCCTTTCTTATTGGATTCAAGTTTTAAAGGCTTCATTCTCAACCATTAGACACTGATGAGCGGACTACACAGGATTATATGGGACGACACACATGCATTAAATCCCCTAGCTTTTCACAGAGCATTCTGTCGGGATTATGTATAGGCACTGTGGGACATAGGCCCACAGTCGGCTATGAATTTAAATTTTTCTTAATTAAAATGTCTGTGAAAACCGACACACACAGATTTTACTGGTAATTGAAAATTTAATTTTCGAGATGTTCCTTAATTGAAAATTCAGGCTCAGAGGTACACTTGTAAATTCAGTCTCAAGAGGTAACCCTGAAATGAAAATTTTGGAACAAGGATGCTATTGTTTTAAAAGGCCCTTGAACAATGCTACAAGTCATGTAAATAACATATGGATTGAGTAGTTAGATACATGTTATTGGCTTTAGTTAGGTGACCTAAGTTGGGTTGCCTTTGTTGTCTCAACTGAAATAGCTGAAGTGTCACTAACAATGCAGTTATCTCAAACAATAGATAAAGTTTTGTATCTCAACATCCCAACAAATTTACAAATAATACTAATTTAAGATATTACTCTCGCACTGATACCTCAAATATGCCAATTATCATCTTGTTTGTTTGATATCAGCTGTTATCAAACATAACTGATACTCGCCAAATGTGTGCACATTATCAAAAATGCTACTTTGTACCTCTGACATTCTCTTGTTAGTGCGTTTATTTTTTTTCTTCAGAAAAAACAAATATTCCAATAGAATTACTTATTAAATACTGAGCCTATTTTCAAAATGAAATAAACACATATTTGTTTTCATTCCCACTTAAAATGTCACTGTGTCTCATTGATAACACAAGGTATCAAATGTCTATTGTAACTAAACACACCCTAGGCCCTAGAACTCTTTATTGAAGATTCCATCCCAAACACAAGCCTTTTCTATGACTTGGTCTATGAACAGGTGCAGTATAATTTGCTTATATAGACCAGTTGACAGGTGACGTCATGCGCACTTGCAAATATTAGATTCCGCCCACTGGTTGGCAAAAAGAGGTGAAATTCATATAAGCGCATATAGAGAAGGTTGAAATAATCATCGTTTTTATTGATAATCATGCACTATATCAAATTTAATTTTACATACTATATCTGAATAAAACATAAGCGTGCAAGGAAATGCATTTTTGGCACGATTATATTGTTGTTATTATTTGTTTTAACTATAAACGAACTCGGGAGTGGAACACAATTTACGAACTCAGTATGTGGTTACCATAAAACTCTCTACTTGGTACATCTTCGCAACCATTTTTTAGATAAAAAATTCTCATATATTGAAATTATTTCAGAATAAATCAAATTCAATGAAAGAACACAAATAAGGATGTAAACAAACAGCAAATAGATCGACTTTATGTACGCAAGATATAGTACCTGATTTGAACATTTAATGCCTGTAAAAACCTACCTTGCAGGGCTTTTTTTCCTTCTTTGCGATTGGCCGTGGACGGACATTTCACAATTTTGACACGGCCAATTCACAAACCTGACATGGCCGTGAATATTTACAAAAACGGCCGTTTTAAATCGTGAAAAACGGACTTTTTGTGCTCAAAACTGTCAAAAACGGCCATTTCGGAACAGAAATATAAGTTTCATAACCTCGTTTTCAATTCCGAATTCGCGAAAAACTGTCGACTCGCGTTACCGATGTTTGTTTGTTTTAATCGATTTTAAAGTGTTGTGTAACCGGTGAAACCGGCGTAAATAGTAAAAGCTCTGCCCAGCAACGTCACTATAAAAAATGGCGACGCCGAACGCTCTCTAGGTTACAATACACTAAATGATCGCTTCATGTAGTGCTGTACTCTCTAAAAAAATACCATAGTTCACAGGAAGGCATGTTGTACACTTTTTACCATTATTCGCGTGTTATCTTGCGGAGATAATGGTAGGGCATGAATAGGTGTTCACAACTGAATCCCTGAAATATGATACACTTGAAGACTAAAGTAAACCATTGCAGTAGAAAAGGTTACATTTCACTAAGTAACGGCCGAAAAAAAAGTTGCAAAAACAGTCGATTTTGATTTGTGTCAAGTTCTTTCTTGCTTTGTACATGACATATCTTTTTTATTGCATAAATCGATTCCGCTTAGAATGGCCTTTAAGAAAAGGTATGGTTATGGGGGTCTCTATGTGCAAAATGTTGCATTTATTTTCGCTCAAAGTTGTCGCTTTTGCATTGAATTATATAGGGAAACTATTTGGTGTATTATGACCTAAATCTACTACACGAAGAAAATTAAAAAAAAAACGCAAAATAATCCCGATTTATTTAAATTTGGGATAACAGTAAAGAAACAAAAGCTTTCTACAGAAGGGTAAGATTTGAAACATGCACATTGATAACATTGTAAGGAAAGTCATTTGATAAAAGTGAAAGTATCTGCCGCGGCTTATGTATTGATGGAAGCTAGTCAAAACGGCCCCTAGTCAAAACGTCCCCTAGTATTGATGACTGAGACTTGTTATTCGTATCTGTTTACGATTGGAAATCTTGGTAAAAGTACATGTAATAATGTGGTTTTTTCATATATATTTTTTCATTTAAATGCATATTCATGACACATATTCATGATTCAAACTTTGTATGTAGTCTATTTATGCTTTGTGAAAAAATGTGAAAAAATAAAATAACTTGTTTACATTTCTTACAAAAGTACTGTTTTTCAATGTATACCTAATGTTTCAGATCAAATGACAACCTCCCAGGGAGATCATCATACACTGGCGAGGGTCAGGCTCACAGAACATGAAAATTATCATGAAGAAGGAATTTTCCTCTTCAGATTTTGAGAGAATTATTGACATTTTCAAGAGTAAAAAGAACAGAGTTCTAAAGCTGTAAAGTCCAGAACATGTCTGAGTTATGTGCCCTTGAAATGTTCTATGTTTATAAATGTTATTCCTGTGGTAAAGAATTGTTGGGACCAGGTATTTTAGTTGCATTTGGTTCATGAATAATTTTTTGCAAATCAGATATATGTATATGTGTTGTTATTGTATCAAATACAGTATTCATAGAAGGAAAATATGCCTTTATTGCATTATTTAAGGAAATTTTGATAATATTCAAGTGTTTAATAGCTTTAGCTATGCTAATGCATTGAACATTGAATTTCACAATTTAAAGAAGTACGCGACTCGTTTTTTCACAATTTTAAGAAGTTCGCGACTCAATTTTTCACAATTTTGAAAAGTTCGCGACTCAATTTTTCACAATTTTGACAAGTTCGCGACTCATTTTTTCACAAAGTGAGGGGCCAGGGCCGCTTTACAAAGTCAGGAAAAAAAGCCCTGCCTTGTTACACATGAAATAAATTCTCTTGATAAATGTAATTGTTTTTATTTAATTATTCACACCAATTTTTTCACTCTTTGTTTCAGCGTTTTTAACCCGGTGTTTTATTGCACCTGTGTGCATCATAAACTGATTATCTCGTTATGATCTGATACTGTCCAAACAATTAAAAAGAACACATGGTGTCATAAATCCAGGGACCTTTTCTTGGGTCCCTGCATAAACCACATGTGGCATACAAGTGTCTAGTCATTAAACACAATTTATGATACCTCCATGTCATCTCTTGGCATATTGAGCGATCATCTAAGCAAAATTGTAGAGCCCAAATACGAAACAGTTGCTTTAATAAAATATTTTAACATATTAAAAAAAAATGAAGATATCTGTCTGAAATGGGTTAACAGGAACTATAGTGTATATATACATATAAGCCTGTTTAATCACAATACTACAGTGTTTAATAAATATCAATTAAAAATATTGTGCAATTTCACTGCTACACAATGTCAATTAACGTATTTAACAATTACCAGCAAATGTAAACTTGGCTATTACTAGTTCTGGCTACCATAACTTTAAATGTCGCTTTTTATGATTTTTGACTGGCGCGACAGGTCTGTCAATACTATATAAACAGTACGCTGAAGTTTCTTTAGCTAGGCTATACAGGTCTGTCAATACTATATAAACTGTACGCTGAAGTTTCTTTAGCTCATGAGGCTATTACGTGTTAAGATTGTATACGTTACTGTAGTGTACGAAACGACATCATGAAAACTAGTCCAAATAATTAGACGTAAGATACCCCGCTTATGTAAATCGACCTCATATTTATAGGAGTACATGAAAACAAGCAAACAACAAAAGCGTAAAGAATACTTGCGTTAAATAAATTAATATATAGATTTATTTATCATAAAATGCTAGATTGTTATCATTGTTCGAGGGACATCATAGACAAAGTCCAGAATGTGCTAGACTTGGGAAAACCCACTTATTAAAGTCAAATTAAAATCCTTTCCAACAAATCACATATGAAAGTTATTGTTAAAATTACCTGTGTTAAATTCACGACATATTGTTCCACTAAAATATTGTTTTCATTATAGGTTATCTCACTGTTAGTAAGTTAAATATTATTGAATAGACTCTATTTACGTAGATCCTTTTACGTGCATCCCTGAAAAAAGGTTACGCGACACTCGACGAAAAGGATGAATACTACTAGTATTACATTCTCCTAGCAGAGTTGTAGTTCGTGCCTTAACATGTAATGAGCCGCAGTGTAAGCGAGTGCTAATATCTATGGAACGCCATTATGGCTTCATATGACTGTTGTCGTTGTTTGCAGTACATTAATCATTATTTTCAGTGGAATATACAGTATGCCTTGTGCAATTTTCTTTACGTTCGGTACACTCGTCATTATATGCAGTAGTTAACGCATCACGCGAAGTAGTGACCTCATTATGTCCTGTCCAAACTTCTTGACGTTCTGTACATTCGACATTATGTGAAGTAGTTTTATCATTATGCGCTGTGCAAACGTCTTAACGTTCGGTACATTCGTCATTA
Source organism: Dreissena polymorpha (assembly GCF_020536995.1). Classification (NCBI taxonomy): domain Eukaryota; kingdom Metazoa; phylum Mollusca; class Bivalvia; order Myida; family Dreissenidae; genus Dreissena; species Dreissena polymorpha. The sequence goes on from NC_068369.1 coordinate 13,152,285, forward strand.
CGTGCAGCAGTTACATCATTATGTGCAGTAGTAACAACATTACGTGCTGTGCAAACTTCTTTCCGATCGGTACATTCGTCATTATGTGTAGTAGTTTTATCATTATGCGCTGAGAAAACGTCTTTACGTTTACATTCGTCATTACGTGCAGCAGTTACATAATTATGTGTAGTAGTAACAACATTACGTGCTGTGCAAACTTCTTTCCGTAAAGACGTTTGCACAGTGAATAATGATAAAACTACTACACATAATGACGAATGTACCAAACGGAAAGAAGTTTGCACATTGTGTCAGTCAGTAATGGTATGTGTGTGTCACAAAACTTTAAACTTGGTTAAACTTTTATAACTTTTGCAATATTGAAGATAGCAACTTGATATTTGGCATGCATGAGTATCTCATGGAGCTGCACATTTTGAGTGATGAAAAATAAAGGTCAATGTCATCCTTCAAGGCCAAAGGTCAAATATCATTGTTTTTTCTTTCCTAAAACTTTATAATAATATAAAAATTTAAAACTATTAAACTTTAAAAGTGCCAACCGTTCTTTCGATTAATATCGAAAGAACGGGAACATTATGGAGTTCGTTTCATTCAAACAACCATTATTTGACGTCTAGAGAAACGCTCCCAGAGTGGGAATCGTACCCACCAACTCCCGATCACTAGGCAGATACCCCATCCACTACACCACGGCGACTGTTGAATGTTACAGACAAAAATGTTGACTATTAATTTTTGGCTGAAACTTTGAAACTAGATTCTACCATTTTAATGCATAACGCAACTTAAGCAATAAATTTTATCCGGCGATTTTGAGTTTAAGTTTATATTTAGCATCGTAAAGTTTAAGCAACTGACTTGTAAAATTAAAAAAAAAAATCTAAAATGTACAAGAAATCATATGCATGAACTGTATTATTATAAAGTACGATTCCTACTCGGGGAGCGTTTCATTATCCCCTCTGTAGACACCAAGTACTGGTTCTTCCTATGAAACGGACTCGATAGTGTGCATATCTGCCGATAACACTCGAAAGAGCGGTTGGCAGTAAATACAGGTAGTTTGTTTATTTTTTTATATTATTAAAAAAAAGAAATACTACGTTTGAATGCAACCTAAATACAACGTTTCGGCAACGTTGGAAAAAAACGTTGAAGCAACGTTGGAAAAAAAACGTCGGGAAACTTTCATATAGACCATTAGTACAACCAAACTGCAACGTTCGAATGTAGTTGCAATAATTCAACTCTAAGCTTTATAGCCCAATGGGCTGCCAGAGCCGCCATAGCAAAAAATATCAAAGGCTCTGGGAGTCCGTTTATATGGACTACGTTTGAATGCAACCTAAATACAACGTTGCAGCAACGTTGGAAAAAAACGTTGCAGCAACGTTGAAAAAAACGTCGGGAAAACTTTCATATAGACCATTGGTACAACCAAACTGCAACGTTCGAATGCAACATAAATACAACGTTGCAGCAACGTTGGATATTGTGACAACCAAACTGCAACGTTTGAATGCAACCTAAATACAACGTTGCAGCAACGTTGGAAAAAAACGTTGCAGCAACGTTGGAAAAAAACGTCGGGAAAACTTTCATATAGATCATTGGTACAACCAAACTGCAACGTTCGAATGCAACCTAAATACAACGTTGCAGCAACGTTGGACGCCCACTGGGAAACTGCAACGTTTGAATGCAACCTAAATACAACGTTGCAGCAACGTTGGAAAAAAACGTTGCAGAAACGTTGGAAAAAAAAACGTCGGGAAAACTTTCATATACACCATTATGACAACCAAACTGCAAAGTTTGATGAAACGTCCGGGTAATGTTTTGTATGCAACGTTGTGGCAACGTTCGGTAATGGTTGCCGACGTTGCGACCTAAATATTACGTTGCAGCAACGTTCGCACAACGTTTGATGCCCACTGGGTAAGTGTAACGAAAAATAGAAAAGGGTAAAACCTGTTCGATACTACTATGAGGTTGTTGTAACAAAATGCTTCCATTATTGTGATTTGGAATTCCTGAAGCAATTTGGAATACCTGACGCTTGCTAAGAAGACGCATATAAGTAGATGTTTTTTATTGCAAACTCAAATTTTATTTTTATATTTAAAATAATGAAATTTGACGCGTTTTACCATAACGATACGGATACATATACGAAACTTTGATTAAACACATGTTAGACGACCTTCTTTTAAACAAGTTATGAGTCGGTGAATATATTATAATCGCAAAAAGTGAACTAGTCGTGGATAGACAGATGTGTGCAAATGCAATACACGATATGATTGAAGAAGAAGTGATCAATATATACATGTTTTTTATTTTATTTTATGCTTACGTGAATACAAATTATTTAAGAATGTTGTATTAAGGAAATAAACTATTGGTTCACGTAGATAGGTGATTTCGTTTGTTCTTAACATTGCCATCTAATCTTGATTTATGTTAATATGTAAAATGCATAACGAATTCATTCCTATCGATCCAATTAATTATTTATCATGAATGTAAGTGCTGAATACACTTGAAAATGTATGCAGAGACATTTTTTGAGAAAATGACGTTACATACATAAAAAATTAAACGAAAAAAAAACACGTGAGAAAATAGTATCATGACATATACGGAACAAAACGCGTAATCTTAATTAACGTAAATATGACAAATGCGTAACGAATTCATCCTGACCCAAATGGATTTTTTATCATGTATGTTAGTGCTGAGTACACTTGAACATGTATGAAGAGACAAAGTGGAAAGAAATGACGTAACACAGATAATGGTTTATTTAAATAAAACAATCGTCATAAAATAGCATCATGACATATAAGGAACGAAACGTGTTTGGTTCTTGTGTTTTTATAAACTGTTTTAGTGCGGCCCTGTTGAAGAATTCTTTCTACATTTCAAATTATGTGGTCCACGAATGAGGCATGGTATCAAAATCCTCCGCTGATTTTAAATTACTTATTACATACACTGCACCGAAAGATGCACTTATTTTCGCCCTCTAAGCCTGCATCATCTGAAAAGACAATAAAAATTGGTTAAACAAAAGTTCATATCAGAATAAGGTCTACACGTCATAAAAAACATTAAATTAATTAAAATATTACTAAACACGGTTGATATACATTCTATTATCTCGTACATCAGCAACCCCAAAACCAATCATCTTGAAATTAGGTGTTGATTCAGTTGTTCGGCAGATTTTTCGCATAGCATTATTATAATTCCACAGTAAGTAACTTGATTAAGATAAACTCGTACTGCATCACATAGCATGCTCAAAAACTATAATATTGAAGTACACATATGGACTTTATTAAGGATAGGAAGGTATTGCGTATCAAGCCTTTTTAACATATGAAAGAGCTGTTTGTCATTTGGGAGTCAGGTCCCAAAAAGTGCTTAAAAGGTAATCAGTTAAAAAAGAGGGGGGGGGGGGAGGCAAACCATCTTTTTTTTACAATAAATTAGTTATCAGAAATGAAACGGCGTCGGGAAAATACAATCATCGTGATTTAAGTTATATTTTATTGTACACGTGCATTCTTACGCTGAGTATTAGGAGAGAAACTGATATGTGTACACCAAATTCTCGAACGCCACATAAGTAAACATCAGATGTGTGGACGGTTTTCCTTCAATAACCAAAAGCCGAGGGAAGCCTTTAAACTGTAGAGCCGAAAGGACGTATTCAGTAAAAAAAAATACATAAATATAAAGTGGCTTACTAGGTGCAAATATCCGTTACTCCCTCACGAAAAACCGAAAACGACGCCATATTGGAACTCAGTTCCAACTACCCGGTAACCTCATTTCAACCCGGTAAGCTCCCGTTTACGCATGCCCTTCTGTTGATCAGCTAGCGGTATTGTTAAAATACTATTAATGATTTATTGCATATTAACTGATTTGAATACACAATCAGGGACAGAAATAAGATAAGCTTGTATAAAAACGTGTATTCTTATCCCATTACAGTACATATTTTATGCCAATACATATGTTTTCACTATGCATATCCGCGTGTTACAAGAGTAACGTACCTTTGTCTAAAATTTGTCATTGTTTGAAATAAAATTAAAGATTCTTTGGTGTTCCTATTTTCTTACTGGCGCTGTACTGTACGACTGTTAAAGATATTGATATTGCACTACGAAGAGTAGGCGGATATTTACTATCTATCTCGACTTCAATATGCAAAATATGAAGCTGGAACGGATATTGCTGGTTACAACGTGTTTTGTAATCGCATCATTGAACATAAATGCAGTCAGTAAAAAAAGTAAATTATTATTTCTTCTTGTGGATGGATTTCGATGGGACTACTTCGACCTGCCGGGAGCCAATCTTAGCGGTTTCGACCGTCTCTTCCAGTACGGGGTTCGAGCCCAGTGGATGGTGCCAGACTTTCCAACCAACTCATTCCCGAACTACAAATCTTTGGAAACTGGTAATTTGTGTTCAACGATAAGTTGAGAATTCGATACGCGTCTGCATTTCTGTAGATGGTTATAGGTTCTAAATTTTATAATATTTTGATGATGATGATAATCATAATGGTGATGATATTGGTACAGGTCTGCACGTGGAGGGTCATGGGTTCGTGGGAAACTACATGTGGGACGAGAGTACTGGAAACCACTTCGAGTTGCCCATGTCAGAGCAGTCCAGCTTTCTCTCATCCTGGTGGGACGTAGAAGAGCCCTTCTACATCACTGCGGACAGACAGGTGAGATACGATAGACATGTGAAACAGATGAGGCAGGTGGATAGATAGGTGAGACAAGTGAGATTGAATAGACAGGTGAGAAACGATAGACAGGTGAGACAGAATAGACATGTGACACATGATAGACAAATGAAACATGATAGACAGGTGAGACATGAAGGACAGGATTGACAGTTGAGACATAACAGACAGGTGATACTGGATAGACAAGTGATACATAATAGACAAGTGAGACAGGTGAGGCAGGCGGATAGACAGGTAAGGCATGATAGAAAGGTGACATTTGATAGACAGGTTAGACTGGCGGATAGACAGGTGAGACATGATAGACAGGTGAGACAGACGGATTGACAGATGAGACAGGAAAGACAGGCGATACAGGATGGATAGGTTAGGCAGGCGGATAGACAGATAAGATGGAATAGACAGGTTAGACAAGGCGGACGTTTGAGCCATAATATACTTGGATACCTTGTTAAATATATATTTGATAGTAATTGTTTTTCCAGAAAAGTTGATTTTTCGTTATAATATGATAATTTATCATTCAAAATGATGTTTTCTTTAATTAATATCATAGCCACACGCTTACCACCTGTGGGTGAGACACGATATACAGGTGAGACAAGATAGACAGGTGAAACAGGATAGACAGGGGAGACATGATAGGTGAGACATGATAGACAGGTGAGACTACCGATAGACAGGTGAGGTAGGATAGACAGGTGAGACATTATCTACAAGTGATATAGGATGGACAGGTGAGGCATGATAAAAAAGTGAGGCACGATATACTTGAGACCAGGGGAGACATGATGTACAGGTGAGATAAGATGTACAGGTGAGACATGATAGACATGTGGGATATGATACAGGGATAGACAGGTTTGAAAGGCGAATAGACATGTGAGGCAGGATGGACAGGTGTGACAGGATAGACAGATGAGACAGTGATATACATGTTGGAAAGGCGAATAGACGGGCGAGACATGATAGAGATATGATACAGGGATAGACAGGTTTGACAGATGAATAGTCAGGTGAGACAGGATAGACAGGTGATACAGGGATCGACAGGTGAGACAGTCGGATTGACAGGGGTTACGACGGATACACAGGTGAGACTAGATAGACAGGTTATGCAGATGGGACATTATAGAGACAGGTGGGACTGGATAGACAAGTTGATAGACAGGTTAGGCCACTGATATAAAGGTGCGACTCGATAGAAAGGTGAGAAACGATAGCCATGTGATACTGGATAGACAAAAGAGACAGGATAGACAGGGGAGACATGATTGACAGGTGATACAGGATAGACATGTGAAACAGGATAGACAGGTGAGACACAAAAGCCAGGTGATACACGACAGCCAGGTGAGACAGGGTAGACAGGTGAAACAGGACAGACAGGTGAGACAGGATGAACAGGTGAGAAATGATAGACAGGTGAGACAAGATTTGTGAGACCACGGATAGAAGTTTTTAACATGAAAGACATTCGATGTATGATAGACAGGTGAGACCCAAGATGGACAGATGAGGCAGGATAGACAGGTGAGACCCCAGATGGACAGGTGAGGCAGGATAGACAGGTGAGATATGATAGACAATTTCGACATTTTAGACAAATGAGACATGACTGACAAAAAAGACCGGTGACTGGTGAGGCATGATAGACAGGTGAGGCAGAATATACAGGTGAGATAGGACTGACGGATGAGACAGGATATACAGGTGAGACATAGACAGGTGAGACAGTACAGACAGGTGTGACATAGACAGGTGTGACAGGATAGACAGGTGTGACAGGATAGACAGGTGTGACAGGATAGACAGGTGATACAAGGATAGACAGACGAATCGACAGGGGAGATATCGGATAGACAGATGATACAAGGATAAACAGGGGAGACAGCGGATGGACAGGTGAGACTAGATAGACAGGTGAGACAGGATAGATAGATGAGACATGATAGATAGTTGTGACGGGATGGACAGATGCGACACGATAGACAGGTTAGGTTGCGGATGTACAAGTGCGACTTGATAGACAGGTGAGACACGATAGTCCGATGAGACAGGATAGACTGGTGAGGCAGGATATTCATGTGGGACTGGATATACAGGTGTCAAAAGCGTTAGCACGTGCGTAGCTTCAAGAAATGTTACTATGTATTGAGCACCACATTTTCACAATTTAAATTCACGTCTACTTCAAAGTGTCAAAGTTTACCGTGGATACCTTCAAACACATAGGTACTTTGCAAAAAATATTAACAAACCACTCTGGACAATTGCACAATTTAACCTTTAATGTACTCTGAATGGTGGCATGGTGCTTGGATTGTTTGCCGTCAGTCATGCTCTTTCAAAGTCTCCCTCTACCAATGTTTTACTTGAATGTGTCATCGTGTGTACGGAACATCACAGACAGAGGCTGCATTTATTGTTTCGGTGTATTATTTATCAAGCAATGCATTTGTTGCATTGCATTACTATTATTTAATGCGCATGCATTGGTGCGAGTTTCCTAGACGGCGTCTTTACTTACGTTCAGACTCTGATATTCGAATTATCATTATCGACTATTTAACATTTATTCGCGTAGATTTTGATAAAAGAATACAATGCAACTGGACGCATAAATGAGTTTTTGATGGACAGTCATCATGTGAATTTATACTATAAAAAAACATAAGTACACAAATGACCAAAGGGAAATAACTCTAAACATATGATTCCTCTGAGCTGTGCATCCAAAACATAAGATCTGCATTCCTATGAAGTTTCAATATGAAACCTTTTTTAGTTTAAATTGTAAACAACAAACAGGAACCTATTTGATTTTCGTCAACAACGTATTTTACGAAACATCGACAAACAAAAACAGTATATAATTTTGAATATTTTCAATTGTTATTACCAGGGTATCCGCACGGGTTTGTTTAACGTACGAGGCTGTGATATCATCATCAACGGTGTGGTTCCCTCTCTTTGCGAGCCTTTCCTGGATAACTCCAGCACTGCATCTGTCTCCTTACAGCTCCAACACGCACTGGAAATGCTGCAACACGACCAGATTGATATCGCATATAGGCGTTATACACATATTACATATGAGCTTCACTTATGGAAAAGTGGGTTTTAACCCGTTTATGCCTAGTGGACTCTCCCATCCTTCTTGATTGGATCAATTTATTTCCAAAATTAGGGATGACAAGTATATTTATTTCTATGTTTATAATATTTCTTACAGAAATTCCTTTAAGCAAACAGCGCAGACCCAGATGAGACGCCGCATGATGATGGGTCTACGTTGTTTGCCATGGCCTTATTTCTAGACGCTAGGCATGGGTTAATCACGAGCGTTGTGACGTCCCAGACTACCCAATGTAATCCACATAGGCTAATATTAGACAACACTACGCTTAAACTGGATTTTCGCTAAGAATAGAATTCCTTTAAACGAAAAATACCTTAAAAGCGGAAAATTGCGTTTTTGTAAATATGTGCACACTACACAGGCTTATATTGGACGACACTTGACGCACATGCATTAAACTCCTTTTCCCAGAGCTAGGCTCATATGACGCAATTTGCGTGTTCGCTAATTTCCTTTTATGTTGATTAGCAATGTTTTTGAACATTTTGTTTTACATCAAAGGATATTGTCGTACGCTAAAGAATTTGAACACATGCAAACTTGTATTGATAATTGATTTACAAGTCATTTACAGGTTTAACGCATTAAACAATGCCCATAAACAATATTTGCTGATTTATATTTTGCTGACGGAACATGTGCGGTTAATTGTAGGTGCTACATCTTGATTTAAAAAATATTTTTGCGATGTTTTTATCAACTTGTTTAGCCATTAAAAACCAATTAAATTTTAGACACTCATTACATAATTGTGTTTTTTTCTCACGCCTTTTCTTTGTTTGGCGCTTATAACTTGAAATCCGTCACAGACGTATATATATCATATGGACGCAAATGAAGAGATTTACTTCATGCACACATATTGTTTTGCGCAGTTTTTTTTTTAGTATTTTTATTGCACTTAAAGTTGTGATTTTTTATATTTGAGACACTATATATCGTTTACAGACGTGTATCACATGAATGTTGACACAGCCGGTCATAATTTCGGTCCAAACTCCAAAGAAGTCGAAGCAGCGGTCACAGAGGTGGACGCAGTGGTCAGCGAATTACTTGACGTCATCGAGTCCATCGGCGACCCCCATATCAGCCTCGTTCTGGTTTCGGACCACGGAATGACGTCAGTAGACCAGACGCACAAGATCAACATTTCTGAGGCGATTGACATTCGTGACGTCAGGAAGATCCTAGACTCGGGGACGCAGACTCTAATATGGCCGCAGCCGGGTAAAACTGAACAAGTGCGATTCTGTTACTTATTTAAACACCACCCTCACACTTAAGCTACGTTCTGGGAAAACTGGGCGTAATGCATGCGCTTAAAGCGTCATCCCAGATTAGCCGTGCAGTCACCACAGACTAATCGTGACGAAACTTTTGGCCTGTTCTGGAGTTTCGCTTAGAATATACTTCATTTAAACGGTAACTGCAGGAAAGCGGAAAGTGTTGTCCCTGATTAGCCTGTGAAGACTGCTCAAGCTAATTTGGGACGACACATTCTGCACATGAATTAAGCCCAGTTTTCCCCGAACGAGGCTCAATTTATTCAGTTCGATTGTTTCAAACATTTCAGCTTATTGCCTTACTTTCACTGGGGCTGTTGTTTTATTTGAAGTGTTGGTTGGTATATTTTGAGTAACATCTTTCGAATGCAACACGAGTAAAGATCGAACGCAAATCAAACTGACAGAAATAAGTGGGTCTCTGGGAAATCCCTGCCTAATGCATGTGCATAAAGTATCGTCTCAGATTAGCCTGTGCAGCCCGCACCCGCTAGTGAGGAACAACACTTTCCGCTATTACGGAATTTTTTGTTTAAAGGACGTCTCTGCTTAACGCAAACAAAAAAGTTCAGGCGGAAAATGTCGCTCAAGATAAGCATGTGCGGACTGCAAAGGCTAGTCTCGGACGGCACTTTTCGAAAATGCATTAAAGGGATCTTTTGCACGTTTTGGTAAATTGACAAAATTGAAAAAAGTTGTTTCAGATTCGCAAATTTTCGTTTTAGTGATAATATTAGTGAGGAAACAGTATTACTGAACATTTACCTTGGTGTAATATAGCCATTATATGCATCTTTTGACGATTTTAAAACCTAAAAACTATAAAGCGTTGCAACGCGAAACGATTGAATAAATTGGAGAGTTTTGTTGTTGTCGTTAAATTTTGTGACACTACGAAGATTGCTTTTATAAGGAATAAAATACGTCACCTATGTATACTCGGCAGAATAGTCGAGAGGGTATAAGAGTTTTTACTTCAGGACCTCGGCAGGACTCCTGGGGTCACTGGTTCGAAACCTGCTCCAGGCAAAGTTTTTTTCCTTTTTTAAATTTTATTATTTATTTTTTACTGCAGCTTTAACGATCAAACGTTTACATTTATTAATAGAAAGCATTTAATGAATAACTTCAGAACATGCCAAAATCTGTGAAAAGGCCCCTTTAAGCACTGTTTTCCCAGAGACCGACTTAAGTGCGTCAAAACATCTCTTGCAAATGCAGTTGTTATATGCCTGGTTATATTCAAACATTTGTCAGATAGTGCTCATAGGAGTAGTAGGTGTAGCCATCGAACGAATAATCCATTCAAATTTACAGAAAATATAGATACTGTAATATCATTAATATTCGTTGGGTATTGTGTTTCGTTGATTGCGTGGGTCGAACGATCCACGAACTTAACACAAACACATCCCAAAATGACCGATGCAAATGCGAATTTGGTTTTTCAAAATAAAAAATCACGAATATACGTGTCAACGAAAACGTATCTTATAAACCGAAATTAATACCGACGAATATAATGTTACAGTTAGAACGATGCATTCCCTTGTGTTTAAAGTTTCATTCGGTTGTTCCACAAAAATCAAGCTTACGGTTATCATTTATATCATTCATGCGACAAATAATTGATATCATATATGCGACAAATCATTGATATCATATATGCGTTAAATCATTGATATCATATATGCGACAAATCATTTATATCATATATGTGACAAGTCATCGATATCATATATGCCACAAATCATTGATATCATATATGCGACAAATCATTGATATCATATATGCGAAAAATCATTGATATAAAATATGCGACAAATCATTGATATCATTTATGCGACAATCGCATTCCAAAATTCATCTAGTTGTTATCATTCCGTTCTAGTATACATTGATTCAGATCTGAATCAAGTTTTCTGTTGCCGCTCATTTTAGGTGTACAACCGTTTGAGGGAGTTTCACAAGAACCTCAAAGTGTTCAACCGCGCAGACATCTTGGATCGCTGGTTCTTCAAGAAACACTCGCTTATTCCGCCGATATTTGTAACGGCTGACAAGGGGTGGTATATAGTTCACGTAAGTTTAGAAATTACATAAAACGGTACTTAAGTTTGTGCATTGCGAAGATTGAACCACGTTTTTTTTCTCAAATAGATTACTATGATATGTTTTTCATTGCAAATGTACTACAATTTATGTACAGCACAAGATAATGCATGTCACAAGGGATGAATTGGAAATTAAAATTTTAATGATTAATGGTCATATTTAGCAGAACAAAGTTGACGAATCCTACGCGAGCCTCATCGCGAAACCTTGGCACGGTAACCATGGTTTCGACAACGACGACCTAGATATGATGGCAATATTTGCGGCATATGGTCCTGGTAGGTTATGATTTGTTGACTTTTTAATACCTCATAAATTACTACAAAGTACATGTAGGAAGCGACGGCCATTTTTAGCTCATCTATTTTTTGAAAAAAAATTATGAGCTATTGTCATCACCTTGGCGTCGGCGTCGGCGTCGGCGTTGGCGTCCGGTTAAGTTTTGCGTTTAGGTCCACTTTTCTCAGAAAGTATCAATGCTATTGCATTCAAACTTGGTACATTTACTTACTATCATGAGAGGACTGGGCAGGCAAATTAAGATAACTCTGGCGTGCAATTTGACAGAATTATCATCAATTATGTGCCCTTTTTATACTTAGAAAATTGAAAATTTTGGTTAAGTTTTGCGTTTAGGTCCACTTTTCTCAGAAAGTATCAAAGCTATTGCATTCAAACTTGGTACACTTACTTACTATCATGAGGGGACTGGGCAGGCAAAGTTAGATAACTCTGGCGTGCATTTTTACAGAATTATGTGCCCTTTTTATACTTAGAAAATTGAAAATTTTGGTTTAGTTTTGTGTTTAGGTCCATTTTATTCCGTAAGTATCAAAGCTATTGCTTTCATACTTGCAACACTTACTAACTATCATAAGGGGACTGTGCAGGCAAAGTAATGTAACTCTGACTGGCATTTTGACAGAATTATGGGCCCTTTTTATACTTAGAAAATTGAAAATTTGGTAAAGTTTTGTGTTTAGGTCCACTTTATTCCTACAGTATCAAAGCTATTGCTTTCATACTTGCAACACTTATTAACTATCATAAGGGGACTGTGCAGGCAAAGTTATGTAACTCTGACTGGCATTTGGACGGAATTATGGGCCCTTTATACTTAGAAAATTGATAATTTGGTAAAGTTTTGTGTTTTGGTCCACTTTACCCCTAAAGTATCATAGATATTGCTTTCATACTTGGAACACTCGCAAACTATCATAAGGGTACAGTAAAAGGACAAGTTGCATAACTCTGGTTGTCATTTTTACGGAATTATGGCCCTTTTTTGACTTAGTAACTTTGAATATATGGTTAAATTTTGTGTTTCGATCCACTTTACTTCTTAACTATCAAGGCTTTTGCTTTCAAACTTCAAATACTTTCATGCTATCATGAGGTTACTGTACCTGGCAAGTTGAATTTTACCTTGACCTTTGAATGACCTTGACTCTCAAGGTCAAATTATTAAATTTTGCTAAAATTGCCATAACTTCTTTATTTATGATTAGATTTGATTGATACTTTGACAAAACTACTCTTACCTGACATACCACAATAGACTCCACCCAAACCATCCCCCGTACCCTCCCCCCCCCCGCCCCCCGAATCCCCCCCTATTTTTTTTTTTTGTAAAAGATCATCTCACAAATGACCACCCCACCCTCACACTTTGAAACGGTTAAAACACAAATATTTATTTTTATTATTTTATGTTTGAAATACCGTCCAACCATCGCACCCAAGAATCCCAACCCACCCCCCTCTCCCCCCACCCAAATCCCCCCCCTAATTTTTTTTTTTTTTTTTAAGATCATCTCACAAATGACCACCACACCCTCACACTATACCCCCCCCCTCACCCCACCCCCTCCCAATTTATTTTTTTTGAAACGGTTAAAAAACACGAATATTTATTTTTATTATTTTATGTTTGAAATACCGTCCAACCATCGCACCCAAGAATCCCAACCCCCCCCCTCCCCCCACCCGAATCCCCCCCCCCCCCCCCCCTCGAATCCCCCCCTCCCACCTAATTTTTTTTTTTTTAAGATCATCTCACAAATGACCACCACACCCTCACACTATACCCCCCCCCCCCCCAAATTTCATATTTTATGTTTGAAATACCGTCCAACCATGTGATTGAAAATGAGAGTCCCTTCACCTTTAAAAAGAAAATAGATGAGCGGTCTGCACCCGCAAGGCGGTGCTCTTGTTTTAACATCGTACTTCGCTTGTTCCTTTTTTCAAAAGTTCCTTTTGCATATGAACCCGAACGTTTTACGTACAATATAAACGACTGCAATTCGATATAAGGGGTGAGCGCACAGTCAACGCAATATTAATTAAAAGACGTAAATTTTACTTAAAATTAAACGCTTAACCTTAGAGAATCTTTGAGAATCCTTCCTCGGATAGCATGGAGAATCCTGCTTCCATACAGACCAGGGTTTGGTACTGATGTCTTTTGACGTAAATCCTATCTCTTATCAATAACTTTACCATATTAATCATATCAGTAATGCAAATGTATTACACACATCAACAACAATTTTACAGATTTCAAAAAGAATGTCGTGGTGAAACCGTTCAGTATTGTGAACGTGTACCAGGTGATCTGTCACGTGGCCGGTATTAAGCCCCACCCACACAATGGCACGTGGAACGCCGTGCAAGACATGTTTGTGGAACAGGAACTGCACACGGAACTGTGATAGCTTGTAGTCATCATAATTATTGAATGCATACATACGTTTATTACATTGTTACTGAACTGAGGGTGTGATATATGTATTACTCCCCTGCGTTGTTTGTCGTAGTAATGGGTATGAAAAAAGGCCGCCGTTGGGTAATGGATGTGGTCCGCCTTGTGACCGGGAGGTCACGGGTTCGATCCCCACTGTTGGAGCGTTCTTAATATCTACCCCGACGACACCAAGTACTGGTTATAGGCCCAGGAAACGGACTCGCGAGCGTTTCAAATAAGAAGTAAGTACTTGAAATGCAATCGAGATAAAATAAAGAGGTTTAAACTAAACAAATGAATATGAGACACTCTCTGCGAAAACGGTGCCTACCACATGTGCATGAAATGTCATCAAAGATAATCCTTGCAGTCCGCACATCCAGTTAAAGGATAGCACTTTATGCTTTGGTACTATATTACGTTGAAAGGAAGTCTCTTCTTGGCAATAATCCAGTTTGGGCGGAAAGTGTCTTCCCTGATTAGCCATTGTGGACTAAACAGGCTTATCTTCGACGACACAATTTACGAGCATAGTTTAAGCTTCGTTTTCGAAAGCGCGGCTCTATTATGAATCAAGGATTACCGTCCTGAATCGTTTGTCGTAGGTAATGGATTTGCCATCCACGACGGAGTCTCCACTGTTCATGTTATTTTACCGAGCTTTCACTCTTTGCATATGGTCATTAAATTTCGTTAATGTTAAGATCTATATGATTTCTAAGTCCTCATTGAGGACCAACGTTGTCAAAAGTATGTCCGTTCTTAAATCGGATGGTAGACGACTAATATACATTACTTACAGAAAGCTACATTAAAGGAACTTTTTCACAGATTTTGGCATGTTTTGAAGTTTGTCATTTAATGCTTTATATTGATAAATGTTAACATTGGATCTAAAGGTGCTAGTAAAAAACAAGAATAAAATTAAAGAAAAAAAGTAACCCTCCACTGGGCTCGAACCACTGACCCCTAGAGTAAAAGTGTAACGCTTAGACCATCAGGCAACCCGTGCTCAAACAGTGAGTGCTATTTTATACTTTATGTAAGCAATCCTCGTATTGTCAAAAAATATAATGACAACAACAGAAGTCTCCAAATTATTAAATCGTTTCGAGTTGCAACTCTATATAATTTTCAGGTTTTTAATTGTCAAAAGATGCATATAATGGATATTTTATTGCATGGTGGAGCATGTTTTTTTTAATAAATAAAGTCAATAAAAAGTCCGTTTATGACAACTTGGCGTGTCTGTTTTTGACCCTAATTCACGATTTAATTAATCGTTTTACAGAATACTATAAGATTTCAAATAATTAATGATAAAATATCTGAACCATGCGGTTTAAGCTTCAACTTTTATATTATTGTTTTAGTTCTGGTGATATACATTTGCAGATTGTGTCATACTCGGGGGCTTCAACCGTGGTAACGAATTGTTGTTTTATTTATATGGTGACCTATTTTATGGACACACTTGAAACAGACTCGATCTAGGCCTAGATATTGTGAAGAAGGACATTCGGTCTAACCGTCATCCAGATTGAATGAAAAATTGTGCCTCTGTAATGGTAATGTGATTGAAGTTAGCAACTCGCCACACGATGAACATTTCACGACGACGAACGCAATACAGATTGGAAACAAAAGCTTAAATTGAGCAGCTTGTGCACAGGTGAGCTAAAAAGATAATTAAGTAAATCAATCTATTAACACACATAGAAAACACATTGCAGCTAAGGATTCCGTTTGTCGTATTCGTATTTTTTTTCGATAAATATCGTTTGGTAAAACTGCGTTGAAACGGGGTTTTTTTCTGTAAAGGGGCGTTCCGGATAATAAACTCTAGACTGTGAACTGTGTATCAATACATCATAGTGTTAATGAAGAGAATGTTTGATAATAAAAGTTTCGTCGATCTATAAATAACATTTTTACATTGCAAGCTTTGGACCACATATATACAGATTTATTAATTATATTATCATCCATACTCATTACTCTAAAATATTGTCTAAATACTGAAACCCATAGTCTAACAATGCATGAATATGATCTTAAACCCCATATGGGTACATAATGATAAAGTATTTTCACATATTTAAAAAAACTATCTCAATTCAAATTAAGATAAACACCTAAAGTCTTATGTATTTAAATGTTTTTCCATGTATACTTGTGCGTATAAGGACATTTTAAATTCACACAGTAATTATAACAAGATGACATTTGTTTAATATTAAAGAAAATACCGGTCGTTAATAAAGCATTAACAATTGAAGTAGTTTGGAACAGAAGCATCAAAATTCTTTCTAAAAAAAAATCTTTCACCAAGAAAATCTAACTACATTATAGGTTAAGAACAAAAATAAGCACGTCTCATAACAAATCATAAATGGGTTCAATTATGTGCAAGTTACGAGCATTATTTAAACAGCTTTGCAAAAGCTAAAACTCAACGTTGGAAAAACATATTCTTAAACTTTTCCGTTTTTTGTATAATCAGGATAAAGCTATAGAGTTTAAGTTTCAGAATACAGACAAATAGTTCGACTTGCATTATTTTGATCGGAAACTGCTTCTCAGCATAATAATTCTTATAGGATATGAAATGTTGTTTTTCTTTACACAAAGTGCTTTGTCATTCCACCATTTATGTCAAAACCATGCCACGTGTTTTCAAGCCTTCTCAATATACCAAGATAATGATTTCCATCGTAAGTATTCACAACACATCGCTTATCTTATATGCAGTTAACGCAAGCACTAACAGACAAGCTTGTTTTTAATGGTATTAATAGCTTTCTATGTTTGCCTTGCGTCAAACTGATAACAACTGCTGAAACAGTCTGTCTTTTCGATTGGACAGATTGCGTCAATTCGGATCTGAAAGTTAAAAAGACTCGTTGTTGTGGATTTCAGTTTATTACTTTGAATCTGTAACTAAAGAAAACATATAACAAGCTCAGCACTGCCATAGGGTATAACACATTTAAATACATAGATAACAAGATGTGTTTGTGAAACACTATGTCCCCCCCCCCCATATATTTGACCTTGACCTTTCACCACTCAAAATGTGCAGCCTCATGAGATATACGTGCATGCCAAATATCAAGTTGCTTTTAGAATATTGCAAAATTATTGGCCAAGTTTAAAGTTTGACGCAAACAAACAAACCAAATAAAACAGACAGGGCAAAAACAATATGTCCCCCAGTATAGACTGGGGGACATAAAAAGGTGGTCCTCGATATATTGATTAAATAATAAAAATGTAAGGCAAAGAATAATATAAACATTTAGTTACACAAGCTTTTGTTTCTTTGTTTACAGCTTTCTTTCTAAATATTTTTTTAGTAAAACCATAAGGAAAATATCTTATTGAAAATGGCCTACGGACTGATGGCCCCTTAAATCTAATATAGGCGCCTAGATGTTCTGATAAAACTCATATGTCCTCCGTGAAGTATAGTGAATGGCCACACACTCTACTTTTGTTTGAACACTCCATAATGTTAACAGAAAATGTGCTTTAATACACACAAGTATACATGATGCTTAATGGAGAGTTGCGTAACACTAGCAATATTTTTTTTGCGGTTCTGCATGCCACAAAAAACCGACGGACGGATGGAATGACGTTTAAGCGTACCAGGGTAAACCTGTATTCCAAGAATCTATCACAGAAATTACATATGTAAAGCATCCGCAAGTGTAACAAATTTACCTGAGATTCGCTCTGCAATATGTGAACAGACAGCAGGTCTGTTGTCATGAAGATGACATAATCTCTGGACGTCGACTACTACTTGCTCAAAAGCTGCGATCCAGAAAAAAAAACACATTGATATTCGGTTTTTCTTCATAAAGTCGAACGCTTGTCAAACTGGACAGATTATTTTTAAGTCGTTTTAAGCAATTGATGACACTGTTTAAGCATATAATACTGGTTTCACAAAGGAAACAAACAAGAGAGTGTGTAAATAAGCCATAAGCTTTGACTTTGGTACATGACTTGATTTAACATAACCATTGGTTTTAAAAAAGTTTTCAAGTGACATAGCTACGGGAGAATTCAATGTCTAAAACCGCGAGTGCTATAAATATTCCATAATTTATCAAGTCTTCAATATTCTTTTCATCACTGAAACATCATATAATATGTATGTCATCAAACTATTTGTAAACTAACGTCAAATAATGTTCATTCGATAGTGTGGTTGGAACAAAGCATCATAAGTTGTGCGTTATAGCTAAAAAAAGGATCGCTTACGTCAATTAATACCATATACATTTAAACGAGTTCAATAATATTTTAACAATCGAGCGTTTGACAAGCAAACTAAAAATTTCCTCGACAAGAGAAATAACTCGTCGTATAAAATGTCAACGAGTGCCATATCTTTGTTATCACATGCGTTTAAATTAGCAAGAAAATCAATATGTACCTAAATAACACATGGAACGTTGTTTAAAATGCGTAAAATAACTTGACTTTTGGAGGCCATTTCAGCAAAATAACATATCAGAAGTTG
This sequence comes from Dreissena polymorpha, assembly GCF_020536995.1. Taxonomy (NCBI): domain Eukaryota; kingdom Metazoa; phylum Mollusca; class Bivalvia; order Myida; family Dreissenidae; genus Dreissena; species Dreissena polymorpha. The sequence continues at coordinate 13,170,891 of NC_068369.1, forward strand.
TCAGTCCAACAAAAAGTAACAAATGACTGCTAATAAAATATTATTTTAAACATATTTAAGATAAAAAATATTTGTGAGTGGAACATTACATAGAAAATGAGACGTAGTATGTTATAAATGACGATTTATTGATACATTCCTTGATTTACTACAAATACATGTTCGGGATAGTATACATGCATGTTTATTTGTAAGGAGAGGTTACTGACAAGAAGCATGTACTTTGTCGTTTATTTTTTACAACAACGAAAAATATATAATCCTTTTTTCTGATATTACGTTTTCTTTCACCTTTATTTCACTGACAAAATATAATTAATATGTACCATAGTAGGCAAGCTGCTAGAAATTCTCCTACTGTTTCTTTACCTCCACCCTGTTCTTAGGAACTATCGCCTACTCATTGTAGACATGGATGCCATGTTATTCATTCTTCTTGCTTATTGTTAATGATGAAACAATATCTGAAGGGAAATGCACATACATATTTTATTGTAATATAGTCTGTTTACAACAAACAAAGAAACAATATTTATAGGATAATTTTCATAGATTCTTGTGTTGATGCCATGTTCCGCGGTAATTTTGTTGACTTTATATGGGATTTGACCATTACAATATTCATAAACTAACCTCTCAGACATTCTGCTATTTCTCAACAGGAACTTCTTATTTTTATCAACCATGATTTAAGTTTGGAGATAAAGTTTGCTATCGTCGCAACAATGATTAAATATCTGCTTCTGCTGCTATTGTTACGCTATCATGGCTTGATGGTTGCTTCTATACTGCTGGAAACTGAATTAGCAGCACTAATTGGGTGACAAGTGAAGCTGCGCGATACCTGAGAGAGGTGTTCGATGAGTGTTGTATTGCATGGCACCATGCTCTAAAAAATATATATGGATTCCTATTGTCACTTACATGGATTCTTATTGACCCGATACGGCCAGAGAAAGTAGTTCAAACGAAATATAAAATCACGAACCTGTATCACAGCGTGCAAGATCAGTTAGAAGCCGTGACAAAAATTATCTTACTAAATATTATTACATCCGCAGCAGTAAATAAATAACGATTCAAATAGATACACATTTTTTAATAGCGTCATCTTGTTTATTTCTGTGACATAATTTAACGTTTCTGGTCTGAAAAACTACAGACCTTATTTATTAAAAAAACTACATGATCGGTATGTGAATTTGGCTAAGCAAATGAAAAACAAACATTCTGTGACAACATTTGATTTGTGTGTAATATTTTTAATGCTTATTCATTGCAAATGAAAAGTATTGTACGAGTGCCGCAGCTTTATGCCTTGCGTTTTTTGTTTTAATTCTTGTTAAAGGAAAAATCACACACGATTGACCTTGGTGAAACTAGAGGTCATTGAAGATAAAAAAAAATCATCACTATAGCTTATTTCCAGAAGGTGCAGAAAACTTGCTTTTTATTACAAATAAGTTCAATGGCGCATTACTCGGCAACACATTGTGTGACATACACAAAATATTGTTTTGCACTTTTGCATGAATGATCAACACTGCAAAGAATATTGGGACATACACTAAAATAAAATATTGCACTTATACGTAGTACAGACAACTACGTATTATAAACAACATATCTACAAAATTTCATGTTGATACACAGAAAACTAAGAGACGTGTTCACATAATAAAGTACAAATATACAATTGTGTTACTATCCAAACTTTAAATTACTTGAAGGTCACATAAGTACTAAGAATATTGCGACATAAATAAAAGTAACGTCTTATTTTCTACAGCATAGATAACATATACAAAGTGTCATGCTGACGCACAGAAAGTACAGAGCAGACCAACCAACAGTCAGGGTGATACATGTATACCCGGACAAACAAACCAACCCAACTAACACTTTAAGGAGGTAAAACTATGGCAAACATGTGTATATAACCCTGTTTTTTCGTTTGATTTTAGAAAATTAATTACACTGGTTCATACTTACCCCCTACCGTATGACAAAACGTCAGACAATTTTTTTTTTCGAAAGCGTAGCTTGGCAATTGAAAAGCGTAAACGTAACAACCTCTAAACCCAAAGAGAGGCCATGTTGCATACTATTGTTAGGTAGAGCCCTTATAGATTTGTCCCCCACATACATCATGACCTCACCGTGGACTCGCGGTAGGTGACTGGTGCGGAATATTTCACGAATTGAGTACCAGGTCGACATAAGGCCCAGGATTCTGAAAGATCATGCTCTACACTGTTGCACTGTTAGTTAGCTTATGGAGGTATTGAATGTGGAGATATGTCAGAAATAAAAATACACTGTTGCACTGTTAGTTAGCTTATGGAGGTATTGAATGTGGAGATATGTCAGAAATAAAAATACACTGTTGCACTGTTAATTAGCTTATGGAGGTATTGAATGTGGAGATATGTCAGAAATAAAAATATGCTTATTGCCACATTGTGATGTAGATTAAAAGGCTAAAAAGTAAGAAACTATAGAGACCTGTAGTGTGATTTTATTAATATATCATTATGGGAGTGCTTTTAATACACTACCAAACATAATGCATGCACAAAAGCTTCTGAAATTTGAACAAATTTAGTTAAGTTCATAAGTTTTTGTATTTTTGAATTTAACACTAACAGCTGGACATATTTGAAAAGATATACGTTTAATGTTAGGATGTTCTCATTATTATTTTTATCAAAATCAGAGGTAAATGTTCCAGACAGTCTTATAATCAAGTAAATATGGTATTCAACCAGTATGAAGCATTTTAACATGCAAAAAGGTGTAATTATCTAGTAAATATATAAATAATGCATTAATAATGTGTAAATCAATATTAATATGGCATCACAATTACTATACATTTTGTTCAAACCCATTTATTTATGCACCATCACATCAAAAACTTATGGCTTATTGAGATACTATAGAGTTTGTTTCCTGTGTAGAACCAATACCTGGTGTCTTAGAAGAAAACTAAAGAATGCTCCGAGACTAGGGATCGAACCCATGTCCTACTCTTCACTAGGCGTACACTTTGTCTACTACGCCACACTTACCTAACATTAAGAAACTTTTTCCAAGCAAACGCTGATTTCCAAATTGCGAGCAATTCTGTTGTTGCTGCTGATTTTGCCGCTGATGTTGATGTTGAAGCAGAAATTTGCTTCTATCATGCTGCTCTCCTGCTAGCTTGCATGCTAAAACTTGAGGCAGTATTGTAAAGAAACAGTCGGACTTTTTCATGTTTAATGCAAAGGTTAAGTACGTTTTTAATATATAACTCTGCAAGTACTGTCAAAGAACTTCATTACTTTTAAGTGCTCATGGTGAGCTATTGTGATCACCTTTTCCGTCGTGCGTCGTCAACATTTACCTTGTTAACACTATAGAGGCCACATTTATTGTCCAATCTTCATGAAACTTACTCAGAACATGTGTCCCAATAATATCTTGGACGAGTTCGAAAATGGTTCCGGTTGATTGAAAAACATGGCTGCCAGGGGGCGTGGCAGTTTTCCTTATATTATACTTGTTAACACTCTAGAAGTCACATTTATTGTCCGATCTTAATGAAACTTTGTAAGAACATGTGTCCCAATAATATCTTGGACGAGTTCGAAAATGGTTCCGGTTGGTTGAAAAACATGGCCGCCAGGGGGCGTGGCAGTTTTCCTTATATGCCTTTAGTAAAACCTTGTTAACACTCTAGAAGTCACTTTTTTAGTCCAATCTTCATGAAACTTTGTCAGAAAATGTGTGCCAATAATATCTTGGACGAGTTCGAAAATGGTTCCAGTTGGTTGACAAACACGGGCGCCAGGGGGCGTGGCAGTTTTCCTTATATGCCTATAGTAAAACCTTGTTAACACTCAAGAAGTCACTTTTTTAGTCCAATCTTCATGAAACTTTGTCAGAAAATGTGTGCCAATAATATCTTGGACGAGTTCGAAAATGGTTCCAGTTGGTTGAAAAACATGGCCGCCAGGGGGCGTGGCAGTTTTCCTTATATGGCTATTGTAAAACCTTGTTAACACTCTAGAAGTCACATTTTTAGTCCAATCTTCATGAAACTTTGTCAGAGAATGTGTGCCAATAATATCTTGGACGAGTTCGAAAATGGTTGCAGTTGGTTGAAAAACATGGCCGCCATAGGGAATGGGGCAGTCTTCCTTATATGGCTTTACTGTATGGTAAAACCTTGTTAACACTCTAGAAGTCACATTTGCGGTCCAATGCTCATGAAACTTGGTCAGAATATTTGAACTAATAATATCTGGGCTAAGTTCAAAAAAGGTTGAGATCAGTTAAAAAACATGGCCGCAAGGGGGCGTGGCATTTTTCCTTAAATGGCTATTTACTACAAAACCTTGTTAACACTCTAGAAGTCACATTTATGAACCAATCTTTATGAAACTTGATCAGAACATTTTTCTAACAAAAGCTTGAGTGAGTTTGAAAATGGTTATGGTTTGTTGAAAAACATGTTAGTAAGGGGGGGGGGGCAATTGTCCTCATATGGCTTTAGTCAAAACTTGTTGACACTATATTATCCACATTTATTGGCCAATCTTCATGAAACTTGGTCAGAACATTTGTCCCAATGAAATTTTGCCAGAGATTGAAGCTGGGTCATATGAGCTCAAAAACTAGGTCACAAGGTCAAATATAAAAAAAAACATGTTAAAAGTCACTTTTTTGGTCCAAAATAATCTTCATGAATCAGCTTGCATTTTTTTCAGAATAGTCTAGTTCCTTTGGCTTTCAGGTGAGCGCCTTAGGGCCTGATGGCCCTCTTGTTTTATTTCTTAATTATTGTTTTTGAAAAACAATGTACACTTTAAAATAATACTTTATAAAGACTTAAGACATATCTTCGATTAACATTTTATTTAGTGTTTTTAGCAGACCCAAACACTTCCATGACAATTTGTGTTCAAGAAGCAAAATGGTTTTAAAGAATATATTGTAACACTTCCATAATAGGGATCGAATTCGGGACCACCTGATTGCTTGGTAGACAACATTCATAATCATTCACCGCAATCCTTTTGTCACAAGAAAAGACTCACCTCTTCAGATGTAGGGGCCATTTTGAAGCTGGGAAAAATCATACTCTGAGCTTGAAATGCAAAATCGAAGGCCATTTGAAGCACAACATATGTGCCTCCATAGCTCAGTGGATAAGGCGCTTGCGTTGAAATCCAGAGGCCCAGGGTTCGATCCCGGCTCGGGGCACATACATGTCAGTCATGTTTCAGCGGAATGCTGACTGACAAAGTTTAAAAACAATTAAAAAGGTATAAAGTTGCCAACTGAAAGCAAATAAAATCCCAATTAAGGTCTGCATGTCAGCTCCCTATAAACAACATTACAGAACAATACTGTCATCCGTACTTACGTGAATAAACATAACATGTTTTACCATTTAATGTAAAATTGAACTTAATCCCACTGACAAAAATGCATGTTGAGCATTTCAGCTTCTTACACAAAACATTTCAGAAAACAACTCCATCCGAAATTAAGTTACCGAGCGGCAAATCTTTATTTTCAGTAACAGTTACATTGAATCCAATGGGCTCAAATCATATCCCTCACTGGATCAAGATGTAAGCTACCTACAAACACAATACCAATAAAATATCTGTAGTAAATGTCAATGTATTGTCTCCCTTTTCATATAACATACATTTACTTTGGAAATTCTATCCTCCCTGTATAGTGTGCGTTTACCCATAAAAGCTGATGCAATGCCTCTACTTGTCATGTTTAATCATAATCAAGAACTAGTCCGATTCAAGATGCTCATTGTTCAAACAATATAACTTAAACTGTGTCCCTTTATTGATCATGTTGAATTTAGAACTATATGTGAATTAGTGTAATTATTGTGATATTCATTTCATTCATATTTCGTAGTATCACTTGTTTTGTTCTGTTTGTAAAATATTGTTATTGTTTTGTTTAGTTTTTTTTTCCCGTTCTGATTATATTGGTCTACGTCTCCAATAAAATGGAAATACTTATCCATGGACTTGGTTTACCATCTGCCCCCTATCCAAGATCCACTTCATTTGTGGTCGGTGTGGGAGTGGGGGCAAGTTCCTTGAAAAAAAGTTTGCACTTATTTTTTGAGAACACACAATCCATGTAGTTGAAGGAATATTTATCATACTTTAATCAACCAACATTCAAACATGGCATAATGACCTCCCATTTAAATAATTGTTCAATAACAAATAACCCATATATTCATTCCTGGTCACGAAACAAACATACAAGAAAAATGTAATTAAGTCAAATTTAGGATTAATAACATTTCAAAAAGAACATAAAAGCACAAAACCTCACAAGCATTAAACACCCTAAACAAATATACATGTAGGAATGATCATTACAAACGGCCACCGGAAAAACTTTGCGAAACCGAAATTTCGCAAACTTAAGTACCCTTTTTCTTGAAGGTTTGCTTATTTGTGATAAAGTATAAGATAAAAGTCTAACTTGTGATTAATAATTGGTTATTTTTGCTTGTTAAATGCGTTTTCTTCACTATGAACTTTATTTGCAAAGTTGGGGTTCCCATGGGATTTTTGTAATATCCCATGGGATTTTTCATTATCCCATGGGAATTTTGGTTTCTCCCATGGGATTTTTCTCCAGCTTTTTTTATGGGAGAAAAAATCCCATGGGATTTTCAAAAACATAAAACACGTTCGTTTGTGCTTAGTTATCGATTTTAAGCATTGTTAAAGCATTTGTGCTTATTTTCGTTCAATTTACTTTGATAGAAAAAAAATCCCATTTTTTTATGGGAAAAAAAAATCCCATGGGATTTTTTTCTGATTTTTAGAGATTCATTCATGTAACCTTCAGAAACACTACCTTTTAACAAATGATGAGCATTTCTCGCGATTTCAACGCGTTATATCGTGTTTTAAAATAATAAAAAAATCCCATGGGATTTTTTTGTCCCATGGGATTTTTTTTTCCCATGGGATTTTTTTTTCCAATGGGATTTTTTTTAAGGTATAAGTTTCTAAAAGCTATATAATAATAATAATTATAATAATAATAATAATAATAATAATAATAATAATAATAATAATAATAGAAATAATAATAATAATAATCGTGCTCAATATGATGAATTTGTACTTTTAAGCGACTAACATTTTTATTCGAGCCGATCGTCGAGTCCGAATGGTGAGTATAATTCCGTGTCGAATACGCATTAGATTATAGCAATCAAATTCATATAAGCATTGATAAGATAATTTGCGAAAATGGGTCTTATGTCAAATACGGCAAGCGTAGCTCCATTCCATAATGTCCGGTATTAAGTCACGTCAAGTTTCGTGGTCGAATTATAGCATAATAATCATTTTCACATTACGCGAATCATATGAGTTTCCCTACATATATTGTGTTAAAATTTATGTTACACTAATGTGCGATGATGAAAAGGGGATTTCGGTAATTCTACATTCGCCCGCCTAGTACCGAAATCCCCATATTTACGCCTTAAAGGGTCAATAGGTCATCGGTATGAATGGTTTTTGACTTCACATGAATGTTAAGGTGCAAAAAAATGATATTAATTTTAATTATTAAGCACTCTTGACAGCATTAAGTTGCCTCTCAGTGGGGATTTCGGTAATTCTACACTAGAACTTAAACGCGCGCCGGTACCGAAATCCTGCTGTACAAACCTTCAAGTGTCAACAAAATTATTATAGTGGTTTTTTTTCATTAGCAACCAGTGACATGTATTATCTCCCATTCGGTTACTTCTTTTGGAAAATAATTAGAGGGGATTTCGGTACTGCTACATTCGTACGCCCAGAGCCGAAATCACCCATGTTTACGCCAATCCCCCATATTACCCCATAAAGGGTCTATATGTCATTATGTTTGGGTTTTGGCTTTGCATTAATGTTGATTTGTACACAATCATATTAGTGTTAATCATTTAAACACTCTTATCAGAATATTTTTTCCATTATTAAATAGTTTATTAATGTGAAAAATGTGTAAACGAATGTAAAAAAGGTAAAATGTACATTTAAAACATTGGTTACACAAAAGTATATGTAAATATAACATGACATAGTAATAATAAGTCTTCAGAAAGTATTTTCCAAACAAATCTGATGAAACAAATGATATCGTACTACCTTATTTACAATATGCTATACACTTTTGCAATTTAGTTATCAATGTTTAATCAAAGCATAAATCAGGATAATATGTTGCCTCTTAGCGGGGATTTCGGTAATTCTTAACAAGCACATAAACCCGCGCCGGTACCGAAATCCCCGCTGTACAAACCTTCAAGTGTAAAAAAATACTGATTTAGGTTTAAATAAAGGGAACAATAGTATTTTTGGCCACCAAAAAGCACGTCCGCGTCAACAAAACGATTGAAATTATGTCAGAAACCCAGCTTTTCATTGTATATATTGCAATACACCATCGGCCGCCGAGAGCGGAATACTGCGCTTGGCCGCTAAACAATGTGGATTGCATCAAATTAAATGTCAATTTTCGATTTTATTACAAAAATAAACACTGCCTTCTTATAAATATGTCAAGCACGTACACTTAACAAAAAAATCGATATATCTTTATGTAATGTAGAAAAGTAAAGCGCTTTATATATAACAATGTTTTATAATGTCTCTCTGGTTGAGAAAAAAAACTAAACAAAACCATGTAGAACATATATGTTTTCATAATTAAAAAATTTTTTTTAATGATGCACGTGATGTTTTATAATTGATATAAGTTCACGTGTCATTGAACGAGTTAAGGGAGAGATGCGAATTAAATTACACATAATTAAAAAATGATACTATACTGTCAGCTTGATTTATAAATTGTGTTCCATCGCGCCAATATATTCATTGTTCCATGAAATTGTGTATAAAAGCAAAACGATTGAAATTATGTCAGAAATCCTGCTTTTCACATGAAATGATCTTTAACACTTTATTTATTCCAATCAGGTAATTAATAATAATAGGGGAAGTCTATACTGTGTATTAGAAACTTGTTGTGGTGATCCCTATCTTATCCGCTCAATACACATCCACCTGGCTACTGTACAGAAAAAATTAGATTTACTTCCAAAATAACTGATTTCATTAATTGCTAACTTGTTGTCTACATTTTAAATTAACAACGATAATGGATCAACATCACCGTTGCACAATTATTAAGTTCACAGTAATCTGTACTTTAAATAGATAGCCTAATTAAAGACGGTGCTAATAAAGAACAAAGCGTGAATGTGGATATTAAGAAATTAGATCCTTTTTTGCATGACACTGGCAGTATATCATTTTATCTTATATAAATAAGCCACATTTAAGACATGAATATAATTAAAATAAGACACATTTGCATCTTTCATTTCTTGAAAAAAAAATTAGCACGCAGTCACATATAAATAAGATACATTGAAGACACAGAAAAAAATAAATAAGACACATTTGCATCTTTCACTAAATTTTCTTAAAAAAACATGTGAAACTGAAGAAAAACATTTATTACTGACACATTATTCTAAAAGTCGACTGACAACTTAAGTTCAAAGAGGGATTTACAATTAAATAAGATCCATTTTCGCATGATGCTGGTTGTAGAGCAAGCAATACATTTCTTACTGACACATTATTCTAAAAGTCGACAGGCAACATAAATTCAAAGAGGGAACCACAATTAAATAAGATCAATTTTCGCATGATACTGGTTGTATAGCAAGTAGTCACATATTAATTACAGCTTGCATTAGTTGCAATAATTTTGTTAAGTGCGCGTGCTTCTGAACGTTGCGTTAAGCGAGAGTGTTGTCATTTTGTTAGTTTTATATTTTTGTATTATGTATGATTATTGCTTGTTTTGAATTTGAAATAAACGCTTTCTGGCAAATAAGCATCGTCTTAATTTTAATACAAATAATGAACATTTGACATACAAAATGTCCAATAACATACCGGCAATAACATTATATATATGTTAATTTCTGTGCATGTTTATAGCGAAATTATAGCCGACATCGGCAGTTAGGGAAATTTAGTGACACACTTTAACACATCAAACATGCATGATAGTTCTTTTTTCATATGATATTCCCCTGGTTTCTAACCGGTGTATTGGTGCAGTTGATAACCCCGCCGGGACTACAGTAGGGTGCTAATACACACGTGTATCGTGTTCAATACAATCGTCTTAATTTTAATACAAATAATGAACATTTGACATACAAAATGTCCAATAACATATCGGCATTAACATTATATATATGTTAATTTCTTTGCATGTTTATACCGAAATTATAGCCGACATCGGCAGTTAGGGAAATTTTGTGACACACTTTAACAAATCAAACATGCATGATAGTTCTTTTTTCATATGATATTCCCCTGGTTGCTTACCGGTGTATTGGTGCAGTTGATAACCCCGCCGGGACTACAGTAAGGTGCTAATACACACGTGTATCGTGTTCAATACCCGATCCATGCTACAACGTGTAAGAACGGGAATTTCGGTAATTCTAACTTTTTAAGCTTGCGCACCTCTAATGGGCACATATCCAAATATAATTTAATTAATTATTTTCCTAATCGGCATCATTTCACTAAACTACATGCAAATTTGTAGGTAGCTTTCCATGCTTAAAAAAAAATAAACCGATTTTTTCAAAACCACCCTCACGCTCGGCTTTTGTCCAGTTTATTTTCACCCCTGGGGTATATAAAAGTTCCATAATTCATTCAAATTTCCTAATATGGGCATGCAGTTGGTGTGTACAGATGCAGTAAAGGTGTTTAAAGTTAAAACAAGATGAAATAAGTATTCTTTTACAGACATTTATTTTTTACAAATTTTAATCTATGGAATAGCGCCATGAAATGTAAGTGATTTCAGCCAAGTAAAAATTGGGTCGGTTAAAAACAAAGTGTCATAAAATTCAAAATAGTATCATTTAAGTTATATTTTAAATTAAGTTTTTATAGAAACACTATATACAGCAAAAATACCAAAAAATAAACAGATTTACCGTTTACTTTATGAAATAAAAATAAAATGCAACATGCATCATTCGTATTTTCAGCAGTAAATTAATCAATTTAGCCATAACGTTGTTTTAATTTTAAAATTGAAGGATGTGCATACAATTTTCAACATATTTAACAATAAACATAGCTTATGTGCTATATTAAATCAAATTACGTTAGAAAAGAAATAAAACGCGTCGCAAAAAGTATGCGATGTCGGCAGGAATCGAACCTGCGCGGGAAAATCCCAAAAGATTTCAATTTCATCGCCTTACCCACTCGGCCACGACAACTTTACATCTGTGTAACCTTAAATTAGATATATATAAGTAAACAGGTAAAAAGGCTCGCTCGATCTTTGAAGAAATCGCGAAATCGTATTTTTCAGATGATAATTGGATCAAAGTCAATATTTATAGTGAAAATAATGTAATCTAAATGAATAAGTTAAACATATAATCAAAATTCGAAGTTTGAAAAAAAATAAAATGCATCTCTCGGAAATAAGCGATCATTGAAGATCGGCAATGGCTTATGTATGAAGTGAAAGGACAGTTGAAAGTTTCCATTTTGCACGTTAATGATTCTGATAATATGGTGACAAAGGCAGCAGTCCTATGCAGTATTGTGTTTGACCGGAGAGTAGCGTGATCTGTGTCGGTGTTGGGCGCTCTGAGGGCGCAATCCGGCTACATAGGTACATAGAAACCTCTTGTGGCTATAGTCCATGGATCGGGTTCGGCAGACAGGGAACATGTAAATTTTTCGACGTTAGCTGTATACGCCAGCTTTTCACCTTAGCCTGACCTTTGTTAGCGTCCAATAGAATTCAAATAAAACTTCCCGCGGCCAAGTACAGATGAATACACTTCATTGACTGCATTGGCTGATTTGAGAATACGACCAGAACATTGGAAACATGTCCGCGTCTTTGGAAAACTGTTTTACTGCGTGTTCAGCATGAAACAATTTTATATCTAATGAAAAGGCTTAATAGATAGAACAGTTTTACACTCAATCTCGACATCAATACAGTTTGTGCGTCCACCTTTTATTTTCAGAAGATTTTCAGCGCGAGAACGTTTGCATTTAAAGGCTATGTTCTCATATTTAGTACTAACTTCCATATTCCTGTCAACATGTTAACATGTTAAAGTATAGAGAGCAGTGTAAGCGAAGACTCACTTTAATGCATTGCATTTCAACTCGCGAGGCATATCGGGTCAATTTGCGGCCACTGTGTGTGAATGTCAGAGTTTACATACAGGTCATCGCTGCGTCTCTACCCTATGAGCTGATCGGAGTTCGCGGCCAGGAAAATAATCGTTACATAATAAAGACGCTATAGCGTGAACTAGGTGAACTGGAATTTTCTTTAGACCAGACAGATGTTAAATGAAGATATCCAGCATATGGTTTGTCAATAACAGATTCTTAATGTGTTTTACAACAATACCATGATAAATATTATTTTTAATTAATTTAACAAGAATTATGCCATCATATTGTCTAATGAATTAAGCATGAGCGCAATGATTCTCGATACTGTTAATAATCGAATCAAATAGCAACGCCAGACAAACCACTAAAACAGGTTTGTTCGAAGAACGCGCGTATAAATATTTAAAATATGTACGGATACTTCGCGTGTGGCCGGTTGACTCATATGTTTCACTTCCATTCTTCTTTTGGTTTTCTGTTTTGTATCTATACGTTTATGACCAGCAATATGTAATAATGTAAAATAAGCCGCGAAAACTCCGCGTATCATCCCGTACTGCGTTTGCTGCAGCTAAGAACTGCACAGAAAAAGACATTCGCTATCTTTGATCTCATTCATTGAAGTCTTTACCTATCATTAACTGCAACCACAATCAACGCCGTATATCTTTTTTAAAGATATTTCTTGTTATATGTATGTTTTATATCTTAATTACCTAAACGTATATTTATCCTGGTTACTTATTTACTGAGGTATGAGTTAGTCGCAATGATTGTAGATACGTTGTACTATATTTAGTAAGTATTTGGAGGACGAGTGGCACGGGCACGCGCTTTAATATCACTTATGCAAGGAACGCGTTTTGTTTATATACGTATTTTTGATATTCCGATAGGCTTAAGGGAGGTAACTTATTCAAGTAAAACGCGATATTTTTGCAATGCCTTTTTATAACTCTTGTTTAATTAATTACATACGAATATACAGCTAAATTTAAGATGATTTTTACCAGAAAAAAATTTCGGAGAAAGATATATTGAGATTTTGATATTCCATAGAATGCGAGTCTCCATATATATTTTCTATTGCAGGGGAGGTAATTTAAAATTTTTAAAGTCTCCGAATTGGTCTTTGTTGTATCTATTTACGTTTATTTTCAAGCTTATGGCGATTAAAAAATTAATTATTATTAGTATATGCTCACATGGATATTGGTACGGATATATCGTGTTCATATAACTGTTACTACATCCATTTCATTCATCATTCAGGTCGGGCTACACAAATCTCGTGAAGAGGCCAGTAGGACCTGTAAACAAACTCTCATACACACACTCTTCACTCATCGTGGCGCTCTCGCATGTCTGAGGCGATATATAAGATCGATGTCATATATAATACTGTATTCGCTGGTATTTTCGGTTGATATGTTTGACTGCTTAGGACGCAATGAATATAGTGTATTTATATTTAATCGAAGTGAGCACATTGTTGTATCTGGCGGTATTCAATTTCTGGTAATAGTTTCGCGATTAAAGACGTCGGTTCTCGGTTAGGTGTGGAATGTTCTTATTTGTTAATGTGCCAAGTGCGTAAAGGCGGTTTATCGCACTTTTAGTCGGCGTTTCAAGAGAATGGGTAATAAATGCAAATCAGTAGGTGCTTAGAAGACTTAAGTACGGCAAAAACCACAACTCACTCTGCTAGGAACGATTACCACTGCCTGTCTGCAGCAGACGACAAATGATTCTGCTCTAGCAGTGAATGTATATACCAGCTTGTAAACGCCATTGGCCAGTCTAGTGTTTATCATTAAAATATGCACATATTGGCTGCTTTCATGGAAAACGAGGCTTAATGCACGTCAAATAAGATTAGCCTGTGCACAATGATAAGCATATGCAATGCGAACAAGCTAATCAAGGACGACAACAGCGAACAACTAAAGTGCCTTCAGCGCTTTGATTTATAATATACATTATGTCCTATGTTATATGGCGTATAGCTACTAATATATGTGTGTATAAAATATGTTAACCGTCTTTATTTTTTAAATAAATGAAATCATACTGAAACTCTACGAATTGAGGATTTACATGTTTTTATGAGCTGTCAAAGATTATTACAAACAACAATTATTATCTTTTTTAATGCAGACACTTTAAAAGACTGTGGGTGCGGACCCAGGATCCTGCGATAAATCAAACGGAAAGGTACTTTAGGTACTTAAGCTACGTTGAAGAAACTCGGACTTTGTTGACGCCCTGTCTTCAATAAATACTGTTTTTGAGTGAGGTTAAACTTACAAATGTATTTGTTAGCCAATTGACGTGTATCGTGGTATTTTGAAATTATTTTTAAAATAACTGGGCTAAGCATTGGTTTCGGTAGAAAAGTACTGCAACAATTTCGCTAGATTTGAACACATTTTAACACTCCGCATTATGATATTTTGATTCAATTTTTCATATTTATACCAAGTGAGTTTCCATTTGACCGCCTTGCGGATACAGATCCATTAGCATGTGCTTGTGTATTATAATAACAATTAATGAGTTAATTTACTACTTACAGTATCGTTATTTTCATCAACATCATCGTTATCAACGTTATCATGATCATCATCATCAACATAATCATCATCTCATCATTATCATCATCATCATTATCATCATCATCATCATCATCATCATCATCATCATCATCATCATCATCATCATCATCATCATCATCATCATCATCATCATCATCATCGTCATCATCATCGTCATCATCATCATCATCATCATCATCATCATCATCATCGTCGTCGTTGTCGTCGTCGTCGTCGTCGTCGTCGTCGTCGTCGTCGCCCTCGTCCTGCTCCTCCGCCTCCACCGCATCATCAGCAGCAGCATCGTCATCAGCAACAGCAGCAGCATTATCGTCACTATCACCAACAACATCGTTATGGTCGTCATCGTCGTGATCATCATCATCAGTGTCATCATCATCATCATCATCGTCATTGTTATCGTCGCTTTTCTCCTCCTCGTCGTCGTCATCGTCATCATCGTCGTCATCGTCATTCTCATCATGAACAATTTCAACAACCGTAAAACCTATCGCTCAGCTCATTTTTGCAGTGAATTCGGATGTTATATCAAATCTTTTTGATTAATAGAGTTTGCTGCTTAATGTATTAATAACTAAATAATAATGTTGATAATATTGAAAATAAATGGTTTCAATTTTATTTATCCGTTTAAGATGCAGTATTTGACCAAGTCAATTTGTCGCTAAAAGTAGTCATTACACATTCAATCCAAAAAGCGTTACGAGTTGCTATTGAAACTATAATCGCATTCCGATAAAAATGGTGTCTGTATTAGGGCCTGTTTAATTTCTACGCTTAATTGCAATTCATAAAAATATTTTTAAGGGTACCGGTATATCTAGACACACTCTGTTATCCAAACAATCCTTGTGATCATAAACAAATAAACAATGAAATATAAATAAAATTAGATGATAAAAAATGGTATCTTCCTTTTTGCTGTTGCTAGTTATCAACAGAGTAGCAAAACTTTTAAATATAAATTATATTCAATTCATAGCACGCTTAAAGATTTGAAGTTTATCTAAATCTATAAGCACAAACATATTTATGTTTGTTAATACAAAGCTGTAGCAGTTTTCTGATTGCGCTTGAAAAGATGTGATTGTTGTTGTTGCATTAATAGTATCATTAGTTTGTATTTCCAGATTAGGTATTCCACCATACATTTTGTTTTTAATCATATGTCTTATAATTGGCATTGCAATATTTCAATAACGAGTAATCAACACAATTGACTTTATGTATTTTTAATTGTTTATCCATATTATCATTAACACTTGAGGGAAAAATAAGCTGTGTCATTTTTTATTTTTTATTTTACTTATGGTTCAGACAACTCTGCTTTTACTATATGCCGTAATAATTATAAGTTTCCGTTCACTTAAAGATATTGTTTTTCGTGTTGGAAAATTTAAATACGAAAAATATTTAGAGACAAGTGTGTTATGTTTGTTTGTCAATTATTTAATTGAAGTAGAAATAATACATCAGTGTACATAATTTTATTGTGTTGTTCCCTTCGTTCTTTACTTTAAAAATGCAACTTAACAGCTTTGCAATCAACTGAAATAATATATAAAAAGTAAAAACAATAAACGTTTGGCTTTCTTAATACGATATCATTTCAAACGCTGTTGGAAGGAACCATTGCTTATTAGAGGTTTACAAGGTAATTTACCCAAGTACGCAAATGTAATGGTCGATTGCCCTTAGGCATGATTCTGTTTTATTACTTTAATCCGGTTGTAAAAATGCATGACCGAAGGGTCATCAGATAAGCAAAAACAGGGTCAAAATCTGATAAAATAGCGCTGTTTAACTGACTGTACGAAAATCCGTATGTCCGAAAATTTAGAATCATGAAAACATAAATATTTTGGCTTAAAAAGGAAATGTAAGAAAATTTAGAATGTAAGAGAAAATACGGTGGTTTTATGGTGTTTAAATCGATTAGAAATAGCAAAACCTAAAGACATTATCTCAAGTGTGATTTTCAAAAGATTTTATATGAATGTACACACACGGTAAAACTAGTCTATTAAAATGAAATACCTTCATTGGTTCTCATGTTTTTAATATTTATTAAACATAGGTATTTGTGAACACTTGTTGTTATATAATATTGAAATGTACACGCATACTGAACATAAAATCATTAGCATAACGGCTAAGTTGGTTTTTACTAAGATTGCAATAGTGTTTATTTTATTATTATGAATCTTATGAGGATAATTTTGAAAGTATGACACAGAGTATCTGAAGAAGATATATACATAATCACATATGTTGTTGTTGTTGTGGTTATTGTTTCAATATTTTTATGAGTATCATACATTCAATGACGAATAGCTATTAATTTGTCATACAAACACCATAATTATTATTGGATTGCGGAGATTAAACAAATCGATTCCCTAGTAACTGATATAACTGATACATTTTTTGAGCGACAATTTGAAACTAAATCTAGTATTATTTAAATTTGATTATTTTAATTGCAGACTTTTTTTATTAACCCCAATTATTGTGTACGCAACGTTTCTTTTATTTAAATCGCTGAGTACGAAGCATCAAGCTATTTTTTAATTAATTGACAGTGATCTTTAATGTATGTCATAATATAAATTGAAATCAATCTTAATTAAAGCTTGAGCGGTTGGTTTGTAATAAGTTTTGTAAATGTTGCTGTAGGATATGTATGCACAATAAATACTAACGCTCTGGCATATTGTGATGGTGATATGATTATATATTGCACAATGAATATGTGATGATGTTCTTGTGATAATATTGAGGCTATAATTAGTTTTTGAATTAAGCTAGCTAATTTCAAATAAGATACAAACACATCCCAATCCTAAAATTATCAGTAAGTTATAGTATTGTTTGCCTCTAGGCGCATAATTAATTGAAGGCCTAGTTTATCTGTTAATCCTCGCCCCATGTGGTGTCCCAGTGGGTACACTGATATTAATACACGATGTATTGGTCCACCATTAAATCTCTTATCAAAACATGTCTCTCAGGTGACTGAAAAATGGCTGTGTAGATACAACAAATACTACTACAACGGAGACTAAGATAACACATGTTACAATTAATTTGTCTTCCTTGCGTTCTTCTTATACGACAAACACTTCTAAAACAAAAAAGCAAAAAGCCGCTACTGCTACTGCTTCGGCTACTCTTACTGCTACTGCTACTGCTACTGCTGCCGCTGCCGCTGCCACTGCCACTGCCGCTGCCACTGCCGCTGCCACTGCCGCGGCCACTGCCACTGCCGCTGCCACTGCCGCTGCCAGTGCTGCTGCTGCTGCTACTGATAGTGCTACTGCTACTGCCACTGCTACTGCCACTGCCACTGCCGCTGCCACTGCCGCTGCTGCTGTTGCTTCTGATAGTGCTACTGCTACTGCTGCTGCTGCTGCTCCTGCTGCTGTTGCTGCTGCTACTGTTACTGCTACTGATACGGCTACTGATACTGCTACTTCTACTGCTAGTGCTACTGCTACTGCTACTGCTACTGCTACTGCTACTGCTACTGATTCTGCTACTGCTACTGCTGCTGCTGCTACTGCTGCTGCTGCTGCTACTGCTACTATTGATAATATTTCTCCTTCTACTTCTCTTTCTAATATTGCTAGCGATGCTTCATAATTTATTTTTAAATGTATCATTTTGTTAAAACAGGAAAGAACTGTTATATATATTTTCTTAAAGGGATCTTTTCACGCTTTGGTAAATTGACAAAATTGAAAAAAGTTGTTTCAGATTCGTAAGTTTTCGTTTTAGTTATGATATTTGTGAGGAAACAGTAATACTGGACATTTACCATGCTCTAATATAGCCATTATATGCATCTTTTGACGATTTTAAAACCTAAAAATTATAAAGCGTTGCAACGCGAAACGATTGAATAATTTGGAGAGTTCTGTTTTTGTCGTTAAATTTTGTGAAACTACGAAGATTGCTTATATAAGGTATAAAATACGTCGAGAATGTGTACTCGGCGGAATAGCTCAGTAGACATAAGCGTTTATACTACAGGACTCTGCCAGGACTCCAGGGGTCACTGGTTCGAACCCTGCTCCGGGCAATGTACATTTCCTTTTTTTTTTTTTTCTTGATTTTTTACTGGAGCTTTTATGATCCAATGTTTACATTTATCAATATAAAGCATTTAATGAATAAGTTAAAAAAATGCCAAAATCTGTGAAAAGGCCCCTTTAAAGGTGTAAAGAATCTAAACTTTTCTGCGATTAAAGTTTTATTTAACTGGATTAGTATAGGCCACATAACAGACGCTATTGTACTGATTTGTACTAAACAACATTTTGTCATAATCAACAGTTTTAACATGCCGCAGTTTCCTTGGAAGTTGACCTTTGATTGGAGTTATGTATAAAACATTAACAAGGTATTTGTTGACAGTTTGTCCTGTCACAATTATATATTAGTTGAGCCAAACGTGTGATAAAGATCCCTTTTGGGGTGGCGATAAATACTATTTATATTGTTCAACAGTGGGAGACTGAGAAAACATATGTTACAATTAATTTGTCTACTTTGCCTGCTTCTTCTTTATATATTTTTCTTGCTAATCGTTTAAGTTTAGTTTTAGTTAAGTAGGTATATCAATTTACATTTTTTGATAGATATTTATTTGGATAGTAATAGTATGTTTTATTTGACTTGACATCATTGAACCGGTTTATTCATTGATAAGATCGGGATCTCCACAGGTGTTTAATCTCGATTGTTAGGTGGGGAGAAGGGTCCGAATGATAATGTTGTCGTCGGCTTACGAATCACATTTCACAAGTTTTAGACAAATATGCATACATTATAAACCTAATTTAAGTATTACATAGATAATAACTTATCTTTATTTTGATGAACTACGTTTAAGGTATAAAACTATAATTATCTATGTGTTGTGTGCCGCATACATACCATCTTGCTTTTTTAAATTTGATCACAACGGTCCGAAGTCATAAACATTCATTATGCATGGTTGCTAAAGCACAGTGTATACTAACTAACCTATGTTTATTGTTGCTTGCTAGGGTTATTATTATTATTTTTTATTATTTTTTTATTTTTTTTGGGGGGGGGGGGGGAGGGCTTTTATAGAAGATTTCAACTAGTCCTTCAATTAACGAAAAAAAAATATTGGTATAGGAAATATAAAAGAGTAATAGACAGCTTCATTCATGCTGTTCTATTATGGTGTTTTAACGCATATAATTATGTATGGTTGATGAAGCACATTGTATGCTACCGATGTTTATTGTTGTTTGATGATGATGTTAAGTTGGTGTTGCTGTTGTTGTTAATGATGTTGAGGAGGAGGAGGAGGAAGAAGAAGAAGAAGAAGAAGAAGATGATGATGATGATGATGATGATGATGATGGTGGTGGTGGTAGTAGTGACGACGACGACGATGATGATGATTTTGATTATGATAATGAGATTTGAATTAAATTAATGCGCAAAGATTTTTCTTTTTAGCGGCCAAATGCAGATATCTGCGCTCGGCCGCTGTAAGGGTTATGTAATATTTGCAATCTACATAGGAGTCAATAGCAGATACCAAGCACCATATGCTTATGAGAAACAAAAGCAAAATATTGGCAATCGCTGAAATCTCGAATATGACTTAATCATTTTATTAAATGAAAACCGGTAACTATTTTAAACGGTTATTATATTGCAACAACTTAGCGGTGTTTATCCAAAAGACCATTGTTATAATTACAGGGACGTCAATAGGCCAAACTATTCAGGAAATATGATTTGAGTCGTCAAGGATAGATTTTGAGATCAATGTACGTCCGATGAGATTTAAAGGGAGTTGGAGGCGTAGGGACAGATTCGTTCGAGTACGCGATCATTTGAGAACAAATTATGTTGAAGCTTTATCGGAATTCCGGAAATTTGCGATCGGTACCGATTTTTCCTGGTTCTTTTTTATTGATTCTGATAAGTTAGCGGCCGGCACGGACATGAATATTAACTGACGAAAACCTCTTCGCTACTTTCCGAAAATCTTCGACATGTTGCAAATATCCGTAATATTCCGCATTGTACTCACCAGAAATTGCAACTAGAAAGACTACAATAAATCAGTTAGCTACGGCTCGGGCGGGGATTTACCTTTTATCCCTGTAAGGGACCTAATGCCCCAGACTACCGGCTATTTTTTCCGGAATTCGAACTTGATACACTTGATATCCCTGAATTAAATATTTATATCCGCAATTTTGATCTCTAGAGTGCTGACTGTTAGTATTGTATTTGACTGGAATGACTGTCGATTATGTGTTTTTAAGATTAAAACAAGCTTACGAAGAACTTTGTGTTTGCTTTTTTGTACGCTTTCTTTTTAAAAATGTATTGTCCGCCACGGACGCAAAAATTGACCAAATGTACCAGATTGTGGTCTCTTTAAAGTGCTATGTTTTTACTGCCGTGATATCTTTAACAAACTACACATTATTGATCGTGGACGTTTTATACTCTTATTGAATTTGTTTCCTCAAAATATGCTCTTCTATTAGTAGATGTTTAGGTGACGATGTTCTAATTATAGATCTTACACGGCCAAGAAACACTAGATAGGTCTTTGCAAAGAGAGCTGTTGGATATCGTGAATGCGTTCAATGTGGCCTGTTTATTTCAGAAAGCTATGTGCAATGTTTTATGGGGATTTCTATCAAATTGCCAATTGCAAAATTTGATTTAATTCATTCGGACCTACAAGCGGGAAACTTCTTCATTAAAATTCAATGGGCTTTTAAGAAGTTCGTTGAAAGGCCAAATTTGACGTTAAACAGCAACGCCAAAAAAATTGCTACTCAGTCTTATTTATCACTTTTTTTGTAAGATTTACCAGTAGACGTTCTTCAGTGAAATTAAGCAAACACACAGTGCCGTCAAATATGGAAGGGTATTTAGGTAAAAATTACATCCTTCTTTGTGACTGTGTCATGATTCTTGATGGTACTTTCAATTAGTATGTAGACACCTTTTCATGCTTGATGACACTTACATCTTGCCTGATGTCCAATGTCTATTTACATTCTGCTTAATGGTATCATGCATGTGTACAGATGCAACATTCTTGTTCGTTAATTGCATGCTGCATATGTGTATGTTGGTTTGTGCAGAGAGACTTGTGCAATAGGCGCAGTGCATAATGAAATCAAATATTAATGCGTTTAATAAATTAACGCGATGGTAAGATGTGAGTTTCACCCAAGCACAAAGCAACATACTATCATGCATGATACAATGATGTCAATTGACAGTCATTCCGAAATGCTACGGAGGACCACGGAAATTTACGGCGTATAACGGAAATTTTATGTTATAGGAGAAGTTGCGCACCTTTGTAAGATATTTGCTACTGAACCGAAATTAACCGCGTGTTTGTAGACTTAACTTTTTTTTGGTTAATGACTAACCATAATTTTTGTACAGTAATTTACCTTCAATAACCAAAGAAAGTCTATGGATATATTTCAATATATGCTACTAATGCATGTATGCAGAGCTCCAGATAAGACGCTTAAAGTCGTAAAAAATTGAATAAAATTTAGTAAAAAAGTAGACTTAAATTCTGTGCGTACGGTTACACATTGGAAAAATAAAATAAGAATTCAAAATGTGTGATCATGCGTAAAACTCAATATCAATGCATATAATGTAAACATTTTATCAATGAGTTCCCACTCGTCTAGGCCCTCATTACAATTATGAAATCAACAGCACTTTAACGTTATTATGAATAACAGACCATCTTTACAACAGTCGAAAAGCCGAACGTTTTCCATTATCTGGTCCTTTTATCGCAAAAAGTCTGCTGTAACCCGGCAATTGTCATTAGCTCTTCTTAGACTATAAACCTAAATGCGGATGTGCCAAAAATTATATTTACCTGAAAAAAAAAAGAATTAATAATAGACTTTAAGGCTGGATTATTATAGAGTGTAAACCAAGATTTTGCTGAAAAAGTTATCTGGAACTTTGCATGTATGTTGAGAGGAAATCGATTACATAATTTCAAATTTACTAGAGTACTTTTATATTGCACCACATAAAATGCTTTAAAACTATAATATTGAAGTGCGCATATAAACTTTATTATAGATGGGTAGGTATTTCGTGTCAATCTCGTTCACATATGAAAGAGCTGTTGGTCATGCTGCTTTAAGTACATATAGATGCACTTAGATTAAGCATAATAAAACACTAGGTATTTGCCAAGAGTCAAATATATACGAGCAGTAAGAGCGTAATCGTGCACAGCGAGACTTACTCATGTAGAATTTAAAACTCTAATTGCTTTCTTTCGAAATAATTTCATGTGTCCGATCTAATATGCAATATGCCCGGTGTTTTTTTTGCGGATTAATGTTCCGTTTTAGATCCATAATTAACGAATGCCTCAATATTTTCAAAAATTAACACCGGAATAATGTTCACTGACATTTTTTCATACAGATTGGATATAAATATTATAGAGCTAAACAAAAAATACATTAAGCCCTGTTCTCCCGGCACACGTGCTGGACACACAGGTGGTTAGCGTGTGGCTATGATAATAATTAGTGAAAACATCTTTTTGAATGATAAATAATCATATTAAAACGAAAAATCAAATTTTCTATATAAAAAAAAATCACTACCGTTTTATATATAACAAGGTATCCAACTCGAAATCATCCGAAAACGGGGTGCATCGTTTTGAGCAGCCATTACTAAATTAATTTTGCAGCGATTTTCATGACCCGGTCTTATTCAACGCAGAAATGAATTTCATTTTAGGAAATGTATATATATTGTTATATTTCTACACATGCTGGGTCAAATTTTAAGAAATAAAGCTATACATAATTCGCTTGACCCAGTTGTTATCGATCAGACCGTATTTATGAATGAAATCTCCAGTTGTAAAGACACAACTCCGCATTGGAGCAATGAAATCACTCTTGTGTTTAAAATGTCAGTTCGTTGAAATGTATGTAAACAAAGGTTTGAAAATGCGCTGGACAGTTAGTTTTGATGCATAATTCTACGGCAAGCACGGTAAGAATGTTTTTTTCATACGTTTTATTGAATAATGGTATTGAGGTTCGTGAACTTTGCAGGGAAAATGCCCATTTCCCCGTGAAGATTTCAGTCATGAATACTGTCTGATCGATCACAGCTGGGTCATGCGAGTTGTGTATCGTGTTATTTTTTAAAAGTTGACCCAGTATTTGTAAAAATATTGCATGACATATACATTTCCAGAAAGGAAATTTATTTCTGCGTTGAATAAGACCAAGATCGTGAAAATCGCAAAATTGATGAAGTAATGGCTGTTTAAAACGATGCATCCCGTTTTCGGATGATTTCGAGTTGGATACCTTGTTGAATATATATTTAACTTATTTTTTTAAGAAAAGTTGATTTTTCGTTATAATATGATTACTTATCATTCCAAAATATGTTTTCACTAACTAGTATTATAGCCACACGCTAACCACCTGTAGCTGGACACTTTTAAAAAACACAATACAAATTCAAGTACTTATGCACTTAATTGATTGTAAACAATGACGGTTGAAATCCGTGCGTGGGAATTTTTCTGGTAACCAAGAGCGACGTCAACGTTCATGACAAACCTGTTTATATGACATTTATTTATTGATTTTTTCCAACTTGATTGAAAATTATGTTTTATGATATTTTAATACATGTAGATAAAGTAGTTGTTTTCTCAACGAGGAGTACAATAGTTGTACAGTACTAGACACGAGTACTTGTAACTTTCAGGTTTCTCTGTATACCACAGACATTATATAGTCATAAAATGATAAATATGTGTTTATAGAAATTGTAATTATAGCATGGTAAATAGACTAGAGAAATCTGAAAGTTTCACGCACAGGTCTGTGGCAATGGGGGTTTGGGCTACTTTATAAATATGAGGTCGATATGCAATGCACATCGGTAGATTACGTCTACTGTAATTATTTGGACTAGGGAAGGGCCACAATTCCAACACATCAGCCCCGTTATGTTCTGAATAAAATACATGTATAATTTCTTGAGTGCCAATTGCATCTTACAAATATCAAAAACATTCACGGCAGTCAATTCATTGTGTAAACGTACTGGTCTTCATGGCAATAATGAACGTATTTAGTTTAATGGAGATTATATAACGAAGGGAACTAATTCAGCTTATTCAGTTTACTAGTCAAAATGATTCGGATGTTTTCGCTTTTTTTCCGAAAAGTAATTTATTCAACATACGGAAAATAAACGCGCGCCACCTGATGTCATAATTTAGTAACTTGCATTCTGCTTACTGCCTGTTGCTAACTGCCGTTGTTAATGACGCTTAGTGGCAAAACCGATTATGACTGGTTTCAGGAATAATGAACACACAAACATTGGATAGTCACCAAGCATGTTGAAACAATCATCAAGTATAACCGATAGAGAACAAGCATGTTGGAACTGTCATGAAGCATGTTAGAATAAACATCACGCATAATGTAAATATTATTCATGAATGATGTAATGTTGCAGCAATCATCAAGTATAAACGAATAGACAACAAGCATGTTGGAATTGTCATAAAGCAAATTAGAATAAGCATCAGTCATAATGTAAATATTCACCACGAATGATGTAACTTTTACCTAAATATCCTTCCATAGACATGTGTTGTTACTAAAATAGACATAGAGATTTGAGCATTGGGAGTGACCTAATCATACTGTGCTTTAGCAGTATTACGGAATACCGTTAGTGCCATCGTGGTTACACATTAAAATCCAGAGGGCGAGAACGCGAGAACGCGATAGTACGATGGCGACAATGTGACAATACGATGATGACAGGGTGACAATACGATGGCGACAATGCGATAGTACGATGGCGACAATGCGAGAACGCGATAATACGATGACGACAATCAGACAGTGCGATGACGACAGTGCGACAATACGATGGCGACAGTGAGATAGTACGATGGCGACAATACTACAGTTCGATAGTGCGATAATACGATGACGACAGTGCGAAAATACGATGACGACAGTGCGACAATACGATGGCGATAGCCGACAGTGCGATAGTACGATGGTGCCAATGCGATAACGCGATAGTATGATGGCGGCAATTCGAAAATGCGATGGCGACAGTGCGACAATACGATGGCGACAATGCGATAGAACGATGGCGACATTGCGATGATACCACGGCGACAGTACGATATGACTATCGCATTGTCGCCCCCGTACTATCGCACTGCCGCCATTGTATTGTCGCACTGTCGCATTGTCGTCATCGTAATAGCGCGTTTTCGCAATCGTACGAACGCATTGTCGCCATCGTATTGTCGCACTGTCGTCATCGTACTTTCGCGTTCTCGCATTCTCGCCCTCTGGATTTTAATGAGTAACCACGGTGGCCCTAACGGTATTTTGTACAGTAAAGTGCGTAAAATCTGGTTGGAATAACAATTTTTATGCCGAAAACAGATGTTGAAAACCCGACTTTGTTTTATAAGTAGTAGTCTAAATATACAATGAGTTTTCCGAGCATTAAATAAACATATTAAAATAAAATTCATGTTCGTATCAGTTGAAGTTCTTGTTAATAGTAGAAGCAAAGAACACAATAAAACGCTGATTGGGCTTACT
This sequence comes from Dreissena polymorpha, assembly GCF_020536995.1. Lineage (NCBI taxonomy): Eukaryota > Metazoa > Mollusca > Bivalvia > Myida > Dreissenidae > Dreissena > Dreissena polymorpha. The sequence goes on from NC_068369.1 coordinate 13,197,492, forward strand.
AATTTGAGGCAAGAAAAAACACATCGCGCTATTATATATAACATATAACGCGCATCCGCAAAGTTCGAGCGCCCGTCTCGGTGCCGTCGTTTCCGGTGAAAGTTTCGCACAGGAGCTACCGAGTTTGGATATGAGACCACGAATCATGGCTTGACTTTATATATCAGTCAGCGTAGTACCTGACCAGACTGCGCGGTTGGACAAGCTAGGATGGACCAACTTCGGCCGCATATGACATAAGACCCATTTTCGCATGACGCGGGTCATCTGACCTTTATAATGTGTATATAGCTTTGAATGGAATTTGCACATAGTTTTTGGCATGGATTTATTGTTATGTTAATGTGTTGCACGCTTTCAAAAGCAGAGGGCATATATAAGATCAATTATACTACGGAGTTCATTTTCTGTTGCAAAATGAAATGCAATAAAGATTGTTACTCAGCGGTGTGTACAGTATGACAGCGTTGTCTGTCTGCGATGCATTTATACTGGTTCTAAGCTGGCATACTCACCAATTGGACTCAACCATCTGCTCGAACAAGAAATGATAAGTTCTACTAGCATAAACCTTTAATTGTAACTCATTTTAAAAATATTCATGTTATTTATATTATTCAATTTATTATTCAAAATTATAATTATTATTTCCTTTATTGTTGTTTTTCGCATTAAGAAACTTATTCGGCTTACGAAACTGAAAAATCCCATGGGAGAAAAAAATCCCATGGGAGAAAAAATCCCATGGGATTTTTTATTTTTTTTTAAACACGACTAAACGCATTAAAATATCGTAGTTGTTCATCATTTCATAAAATATGATGTTTCTGAAAGTTTCATGAATAAATCTCCCAAAATAAGAAAAAAATCCCATGGGATTTTTTTCTCCCATTTTAAAATGGGATTTTTTTATTACTAAATATTTTTATATATAATTGGCATAAAACCAATATACAGTCCTTAAATAACGTTAAAATACTTGCAAACGCAAATAAAACACGTTTTTTAAAATGTTCAAAATCCCATGGGATTTTTCTCCCATTTGCAAATTATGGGAGAAAAAAAATCCCATGGGAGAAAAAATCCCATGGGAAAATCAAAAATCCCATGGGAAAATGCAAAAATCCCATGGGAACCCCAACTTTGCTTATAAATTTCATAGTGAAGAAAACGCGTTTTTTGAGTGAAAATAACCAATTATTAATCAACGATAAGACTTTTATCGCATACTATGTCTCAAAGTAGCAAATCTTTAAGAAAAAGGGTACTTAAGTTTGCGAAATTTCGGTTTCGCAAAGTTTTTCCGGTGGCCGTTTACAATCAATGTTAAATTTAAACCACCATCACGTTTATAACATTTACAATGAATTTCTTTCTTAAGTATCCATGACAAACCAAGGGACTAGATAAACACATACATGTTGATTTGTACCAATACTCCAATTAAAATCAACATTTATAAACTTTTATTAAAAAAACCCAACTCAATTTCCAAACGATACCATTATTTCAAATAATCTCATGATTTTTATGAACAATACAATGACCCTTTGGTAATGTGTGTAAACTCTATTTTCATAATAAGAATTTACAATGACATGACGTCACTACACAAAAAACATTTCTTCAAAAACACTTCATTATATTGAAAATATTCCAACAATTTCAATATTATATTATGTCTACAATTTAAATTGAATACAAATAGGCAATACCACAACTTAATTGTAACATGTCGGTTTTGACTTTTTTTTTTTAAACCAAGGCTAATAAATGATGTATAGCGGTCACGAAAACATATTACAAAACTGTTATCAACTGTGAACTGCAAATTATTTACAAAAATGAAAGTCGCTACAAACATTTTCTCAACTATTTGCAGAAAATTCCATTGATTAAAAATAATTCAATTTTATAAACGAGCAAAATAACACGAACCCGAAATACAGAATGTGTTTTCGTATGTAAAAGGATACATTTACTAAAGAAGGAACTATTTGTTGTACACATACGCACACGTGACAAATAGTGCGCCATAAATATTAAAATAAGTTGATATCATAGACTAACATGGTCAGTCCAATCGCGCATTTTTAAGGGAATAAATTCACATTACCACAAACAAAACTTCCACAAAGGGTTACGGAAATTACTAGTGACGAAATTCACAATTAAAAGTACACAAGTCATGCGGTGTAAATCAAACGTCACATTAACACAACACTGCAAAACGCGAATTTCTCTGACGAGAAAGTTCATAGTTAATACACGAATTCTTCAGCTGTACTGGAGGTCCTGCCGAAATGGTCCAAGGAGCTGGACGGAAGTTAACGCGCCTATTTGGGGTTGTCGGGCGCCCGAATCCAGCACCGCTCCGACACCGAGGACACGTCCTGAACGCACTTAGTATCGCCCTCACATCCCTCCGGTTACCTGGTCCAGCCGCCAAACTGGTTCATCTTTCGCACGTCTTCCAAACGTTGGGCGCCAAATGTAGTGGGTGTGGGAGTGGGGGCAGATTGTAGGAAGCCCCACACACCAAAATAAGGTCAGGATCTCAAAGAGTTTTGAACACAATTTCAGAAAAGTGTTATCTTGAACACAATTCCTCAAACCAAGGCCCTTAAGTTTGTAAAACATCAATAGATACGTATGAAACTCAAACTTGATATATCAGTCATATAAGTCGACTCACACACCAAAAATGAGGTCACTATCTGCTAGGCTTTTGAGAAAAAAAAGTCCGGAAAACTAGTATTATTCAGAAAATGTCTTAGTCCAAGACCATACCTATGCCAAAATTAGTTATGGACCCGAACAAAAATCAAATTTGATCTGTTAGTCATGCAGGTAGACTCAGATACCAACTATCAAGTAAATAGCTGAACGCGTTTACGAAAAAATCTCCGTAAAACGGAAAAAGGAAGGGCGAACAGTCAGACTGCTATATGCCACCCTACCTGCGTAAAGAAGGGGGCATTCTGCGAATAGCAGTTAAGAGTTATGGAACTTTGTCAGTTACCTCACACAATAACACTTAACACATGTATGACATTTCAATTGAAAACATGCATGAGTAAAAGTGAACTGGATATGTTGCACGTTTATTTCAACAGAGCCATTCGCCGGATTATAGCGGATTATAGCTAAGTTATTATATATTGAAATGTATTGTGAAGACATACCTACAACAATGACGCTTCTTTTCTCTCAAATTACATAGTTTTACAAGACAACAGAAGCATCCATATCTTACCTCCTATGAGTAAAGATTGTCCTGTTCCTACTTAAGCAGCTTTTTGCAAACGTGTTGCCTGCCATCGAGGCCTTCTCATTGCTCAACGGTTTCCTCTGCCGACTCCTTACTGCGGGGACTTGCTGCTGTCCAACAGCGACATTGCATTCATGGTGACTGTTGTGTTTAATACATCGGAAAAAGATTAAACATGTTAAATACCCCAACAAAACATAACACAATTGCCGTAACATTTGTTTTCTCTACTACTTCGATATGAGTAAATACAATATATACCAGACAATTACCTGAATGACATTACTGTTCCGACTGTTGTGTCCACTTTATTCACATAGGCAAATCATACATGGTTAATCTATATATTTGCATTACAAAAAACAATGATTCTGATTAATAAAAAGAAAAATTACAAACAAACTGCCATTATATGACTACAATACATGTACATATACAACAACACACAAAAATCCAACACAAACATGAATACTGACCCTTAGGCATTCCCGATCAGTCACCGACCATCCGCCAGGTCGTGGTTCCCGCCAACCAGTCAGGGGCTAGAGTGTTGCTAAGCTTGTTAAAGTGGCTGATCGCTTGGGTGTCAACAAAGCCAATAGGATGCTTTTGCACCACCTTACCGACACGTAATAAACAGGATGTTTTTTTTATTAACTTCTTACAGAGAGCATAAGACAATATAACAGCAGGTGTTCTTCTAGCTTTTATACATTAGGTCCATAACGTTCACACGACACGGTCGTTGGAGTTTTGATTCCCAGTTTCTTCAACACTTGGTATAATGCTTTCGTTCACTAGGTTTTTGTCAGTTTTTACTTCTTTATATTATAATGATCGATAGACAGGTCTATTCCAATGTCAATGTTCATATTCACAAAATGGTTATTCAGAGACTCGTGAGAAAAATAATTAATAGCTCATGTGATGAAAACAATTATGAAACTGTGAGTCTTGACATACTGTTCGACAAGGTGCTTTTTAACAGTTAGCTTAGTTTGCAGAAATGAATGTCTAAAAGTAACTGAAGTGTCATGTAAATGTATATATATATATATATATATATATATATATATATATATATATATATATATATATATATATATATATATATATATATATATATATATATATATATATATATATAATATGTATATTTAGTTCTATTCAAAGACGCATTTGACATGGTATCTTATAATACGCAGTGTTATAAAAAAGCTTCAATGCTTAACAACACTTCGTAATTGTAACATAAATCATGTAAAAAAATACAAATACCAGATACGTGTATGAATCAGCTATTCCACTCTAAACACCAGGATGTTATTTCCCCCAAACTGTCCCACAATTATGGAGGATGTGGTGCTGCTGTAGCAGACTGACTGTGGCATAACTAATCCATCCCTCTCCCGTGTTGCCAGAGTGGCTATCTTCCTGCTTCCATCATTGTTCACCTGTAGTAGAGTGTGTGACTGGTATCCACAGACCAGAACCTGGCCTGTGGGAGTCACATGTAGTCCATATGTGTACAGTAGTTCTGGGTCTGTAAAGATAGCCAGGACTGTTCCATCCCTAGCCAGGGTGAGGAGCTTGGACTGCCAGTTGTTAGAGATATATAGCTTGTCCCCTAAAGGACTCACAGCACACTTCCATACTGCAAAATAGAAAAAAACATCGAGGTATTTCATTACTGTGAATGCTAAATAATGTCAATAAACGGACTACAGTGCGCTTGTATTACAGATGTGTTGTTTAATAGGCATTTATACATCTTAAATATCAGCATAAAATTCAATTATAATTAAACGTCCATTGTGACATACTAGTTCTGTTACAGTTTGTTATATAACAGTTTGACATTTTGGCGGGTTTTATAATGTACTGCCGATTTTCCTCATGTCGATGACTTTAATGCGACATTTACGCAGGCGCTTTTGAAATTAATAATGCATGACGTCGTATGTTATAAAGTTTTTTTTCATGCTGTTTATGAGTTTACCTGGACATTCCGGCATTCAAACAATTACGCTTATTAAATTACGTATTCATTACCAACGTGTAAAATAAGTTATTATGAATTTCCCTGTTGACGACGTACAAACTGTTTACTAATAATCACCATTTCTCCCATTTAGATAAACATTCAAGGCGACAAACATTCGCAAATTTTATCTAGAAATATATTTGTACCCATAACTGTTGACAAGTGACAATCCATTATAAAATATGCATATACTTCCAGTATATATATTGCAAATCACGTCGTTATATAAAAATACACCACATATTATAAGATCTGATATTATACAACACACGGAACATATGCACAGGAATGTGTCAACTGATGTAACTGTATGTACCAATAGCAGATTTCCTATTCATGTACAGAACATAACAATGTATTGACATATAAGTGAAATTTACACCAGCAGACATATTTCATGCCTGCAGATGTACAATATTATGACTGCGGCTGTGTTTGTAAGCAATTCATTTTTCTACTTGACCATTTACAAAATCATGTTGCTAAATGAAAATAATTAAAATAACATATTGTACAGAAAATCCATAATTCTAAAAATGTTAAAAATTCAATTACAAAAATTTTAAAGATAATTACTTTTATGAAATGTTTTGAAACAATTTTATTTATTAAACATATTACATGCTTACTAATTTGACAACCACAAAATACAAAATGTACATTCTACAAATATATTATTTTACAAATGCTTAATAAAACATATTCCTAATCATATAAACATGATATACCAGTATCTGATTTATCCTCATAAAGTCTGCAGACCCGTTTTCCATCTAGTGAGTACTTGTACAGCGAATTAACAGAGCAGATAAACAGGTCTCCCTGGCTGTGGGTTAAACCTTTACATTTATGATGAAACTGAAGCTTCCCGACAGGCACAAGCTGGCTCTCTTTGACTTTGATAAACTGGACCATATGTGTGTTATTTTCATCGACAGTCACTGCAACCTCACTGGGTGTGATTTGACACATGTCCCACGGACAAGAAGTCACACTCCAGTGATTCACTACCTGGAACTGATGGTCCAGCAGTTTAACTTTTTTATTTCTTTTGTCTAAAATAAGGATCTGTCCATTAGGCAGAACACAGATGCCAATGATACTGCATGCGTAAGAATCAAACAATTGTTTTACTTTGTGTTCAGACATTCTCTGCACAGAGAACACCTCGTCTGAAAAGTTCTCATTCATATAAATCTCAGACTGCTGTATTATGTCTAGACATTTATAATAGGCTATAACTTTGAGTTCTGGCTGATTTTTTGGTTTCTGTATTGCTTCACTAAGCCGCAACAATTCATATTGGTACCTGATGCAGGTGTTTATCACTCTGATTAGAGGAGCTTGTTTGATTGTCAGCTCTTCTTTCATTTCCTTGACGGTGGTATCATTAAATTCTGCTAATATCAAATATATTTTCTGACGCATTTCATAAACTAAATAATGCTCATTTTTTGGTTTATTCTTGGAGGTGTCCTCACATTTGACTAAGAAATGTTCTATATCTAGCCGCATTGTCTCAACCATGTTTCGCCCAAGTTCAGCATGAGACCCCTGTATAGACTTCATGTTGTCCTCCCTATACCTCTTAAGCTTCTTTAATCTTGAGAGAGTATTTGAAATTCTGACTGACAATTTTGTTACATCTAATGACTGCTGTTTGATCTGAGAAAGCCCTGTCACTTGGGTGCACGGCCTGAAAGGAAACAAAATCATTTATACAGTAAAAACTTCATAAAATGTTGGCAAATTGAATGAACTTTTCAATATACAAACATACAAATAAATATTGACATATTACTGTAAATATAAATGTAAACAAACTGAATTATTAAATATTGAATAAAACAGTTCCACCTTTATAAAAAACCAACAAAATGCTACAGAAATTTACCAAAAATGTCGAGTGATGTTTGGCTTTCTGTTAATTATACGTCTGGTTGAGTAAATTTGAGATTGTGTTTGGTCCAAATATCATAATGTTGGGTAAAATGGCATTTTGAATAGTCAAGATAGCACACTAAAACACTGGTAAAACCCACACAAAATCTATTTACCTAAAACCCACAAAACAAATAGTGCCCTTTTTGGCGAAAACCTACCGACTTCTTTTTTTTAGCAGGTTGTTTTCTGCTACTATGAACACAGTTAAACCAACTTCCTCATCTCATAAAAACTCGCAAAAAACTCGCTGTAAACTCACTCCCAAAGAATCACAGAAAAAAATACCAAAAACGTACAAACTACCAACAAAATGAGTTTTTTTCTATGTTTTACTACACTTAAAACAAAGTTCTGTTATGCTAAAAGTCAAACTTTAACCAACATATCAGGCCGTGCACATATTAATCTAAGTAACATTTTACAACCATGCCTTAATTGTTCTGGCCAAAATCGGGACATTAGGTAAAAAATAGTCGGGACATTTTTGCTGTTGTTGGGAGACCTAAAAATGAGTTTTCCTTTTTGTCCATTATTCCTGCCAATAACAAAGTAATTTCTTTTTAAATCAAATTCTGCCCAATATTGAAGATAAATTTGTTTGAAAATGGCATAACAAATACGTTCTTTTCTGTTAATCAAGTGAATTGTGCGAAACAAGTCTATTTTCCTATCTCAGATTTGATGAAATTGACGTTCAGTAAAAGTTAATTTTTTTAATGATAAAACACACTTTTTAGCCGGATTTTTTTCGAAAAAATCTCGGCTTATAGATTGATGTTGTCGGGCGGGCGGGGGGGGGGGCGGGCGGGCGGGCGGGCGGGCGGGCGGCGTGCTCGAAAATGTTAAAGTTCTTATTTCATGGTATAACTTTGGTATGCTTGGACCTAGAGTCTTCAAACTTGACATGAAGGTTGGCCAGGATTAACAGATGACCACTGGTCATTTCAAGGTCATTCATTTGAAGGTCAAGGTCACTGTGACCTTCAATATAAAAAATGTTAAAGGTGTTATAACTTTGGTATGCTTGGACCTAGAGTCTTGAAACTTGACATGAAGGTTGGCCATAACTAGTTAGTAACCACTGGTCATTTCAAGGTCATTCATTTGAAGGTCAAGGTCACTGTGACCTTGAATGTAAAAATGTTAAAGTTCTTATTTCATGGTATAACTTTGGTATGCTTGGACCTAGAGTCTTCAAACTTGACATGAAGGTTGGCCAGGATTAACAGATGACCACTGGTCATTTCAAGGTCATTCATTTGAAGGTCAAGGTCACTGTGACCTTCAATATAAAAATGTTAAAGTTGTTATAACTTTGGTATGCTTGGACCTAGAGTCTTGAAACTTGACATGAAGGTTGGCCAGAACTAGTAAGTAACCACTGGACATTTCAAGGTCATTCATTTGAAGGTCAAGGTCACTGTGACCTTGAATGTAAAAATGTTAAAGTTGTTATAACTTTGGTATGCTTGGACCTAGAGTCTTGAAACTTGACATGAAGGTTGGCCAGAACTAGTAAGTAACCACTGGACATTTCAATGTCATTCATTTGAAGGTCAAGGTCACTGTGACCTTGAATGTAAAAATGTTAAAGTTCTTATTTCATGTTATAACTTTGGTATGCTTGTACCTAGAGTCTTCAAACTTGAAATAACACAAGGTTTGCTCATGCCTTGAAAAGTACTTACATTTCATTTTGACCTTTGAACAATATTTCAGTAATTTAAGTATTGCATTGACAAAAACACGAAAGGTACTTTCCTGTCATTTAAATCAAAAATCCGGCTTCAATGCGGTCATCTCCGACCGCGGAACTCTTGTTTGTATTTAATTCAATAACTTATTTGTATTTTTGCTAATTTGCACATACTTTTGTACATCATTGTTTTATTTAATAAATAAGATTATATTTTACACATTTTTAGAACACAAAACACAATGGCAGACGGCGTGTTTACGAAAGGATATAGGGATAAGTGTAATGTCACGATTTTGCCCAGAAACATTTCTTTATGGGAGAGATATAATAATGCAGTGGCCTCTTTTTACGACTATGGCGAGTTATTTGTTTTTGCTAAATGGGCTTGGAATAGCAAATTGTTTACTTAATTAAATATCACACATTGTTGTTTCAAATTATCTTATGTTTGGAAGATGGGACAAACATTCCCAATGACTAACTGTCCGGTCACAGTCGTTATAAGTGGCATGTATGCAATTTAACGCACATCTTCTTGTAACATAAAAGATTATTTTGTTTATTTCATTATCACTTCAAATTTACAAATACGCACTTTTTAAGTATTTTTAAAGACTTTTGTAATAAATTAGAATACTCAGTATAACTCAAAATTGTGAATTATCATTGCTTAATGCTGTGTTATTATTGATAACTGAAATATACAAAACACTAAAAGAAGATAATATTTATTTTAAATACCTGTGTGCATGATCGATACATTTAGAGCAGCACAGCAGACGGTGATCCTGGCAGAACTTTGTCAATATTTCACCTTCGTGAATTTCACATGTTAAAAGATAATTCTCCATTTTCTTAGAAAGTGGCCACTTCATGATGTCATCCTTTCCGTAAGGTTTACTTTTATTAAACAACAGACCATGCTGTTTATGAGAGTGTATACATCGTCTACAAAAAAAGTTTTTGCATTCTTTACAATAAAAATATGCATCTTCCGAGATTTTCTGCTGTTCGCAGATTGAACAAAAGTATTCGTTGATCACAACTAAATCATCGGCAACGATTGACACAGGAAATGTTGCCATGTTTAATAATTTAATGTAGCAAACTGAAATTCAGTTTAAATGTAACTTCACTTCACAGTATGTCTGGTAAACATATATTTAAGAATATACACTTCAAATTTTGTGTTAAAAGTCAAGCAATAAAGAATACGTTCCAAACACAAACCATTTCTGATAAAAGTGAACAGTTAAACGATTGAACTGTAAAGAGACTAAACGCTCACGTGATATTCAGATAACGTTTAAACATTGGTCTTCGGTGAATAAGATGTGATGCTAAACAAACGGTAACTTTAAACCTGATTTTTACACACACCCAATACAAATGGTATTATGTATGCTCTTCATATGTCTGATCCTTCACTTACCGGAAGGCGATAGACGACAATGCGACAGTACGATGGCGACAGTGCGACAAAACGATGACGACAGTGCGATAGTACGATGGCGACAATGCGATAATACGATAACGACAGTACGATAACGCGATAGTACGGTGGCGATATTGCGATGATACGATGGCGACAGTACGATATGACTATCGCATTGTCGCCATCGTACTATCGCGTTGTCGCATTGTTGCCAACTTTGTCAGTAATCTTACACAATGAGCACAATTATATGTGCGAAGTTTAAATTGAATACCTGTTGTAGTACCATTGCTATGGATATGTTGCATGTTTACCTTAACCAAATATTTAAGAAAAACAGGGGGCATATTTCTCCTATATTGCAGGCCAGAGTTATGGAACTTGGTCAGTGATCTCACACAATGAGCCCAAACACATGTGTGAAGTGTCAATTGAATAATTGACTATCTACAGCAGAAACAATGAAACAAATAATCAAATTAAAATCTCTATTTGTATGCAAATTGTGTTTTGCCAGTGTTCGAAAACCAAAGCGGACAGCATAAAAAGTACGCGAGTCCCGGCGACTGGGCTTGATAAACTAAAACATATACTTTTGGGCCTAGAAAATTTATATTGGTGATGGTGACCGTATAGAAGTTGAATTGGAAAGATGTAAACCAGTTGATCAATGGCAATAAAAAAAGCTCTTAGCAAGATAATGCCACTTCGGATATATAATACTCATTATGATAAACAACCGCACAGGCGCTTATCACAAAAAAGGAAATAAATCAGACAAATACTTCATTTACTTCGTTTCAATATCATCCGTTGAAAAGCTGTGATTTGGCATGTATGAATATAGGACTTAGTTCGTCAAGGATGGGTGGTTAATAATTGCTACCTATCTAGAATAGCACGGTCTTCTCTCTTTAATCACTGCCTTTTACATCAGCATAAACTATGATCACTTCGACTTTGTATTTTTTTTATGTGAATACACTTCACCAAAAAGTCGAGGCAACATTACTTTATGGTGTGTATGCATAATAGTAATGCTCCGGTGATGTTTGCATCCAACAAATAAATAATTGTACTATAATATCATTATATAAGGTAACTCAATTACGGCATTTCTTCATAGGCATATCCTCATTGTACACACAACAACTGTTTTATTCCTAGTTCTACACAAATTGAGCGCTGAGCATTATTAATTCACTAATTTTCACTGTTATTCGCCATCTTAATAAAAACACGTCATATCGTACCCACCTCCGGTAGTAATGTCACTTATTCATTACATATGATCGGCCCATGTCAAGATTGTGGTTAATTAAGAAAAATCCATTATAAGTCTAAGGATAGTGCTTGTAATCGTATTTGGCAGAGGTTTTATGCCAACAAACAATCTGACCAAGAATGACGATAATACCACTGAAATTATTTGATTAAGAAAGCGGACGTGGTTAATCTGGCACATTGTGGATAATTCAACAGCCATATTTAAGAAGTGTTTCAGGAAATTTGGAAGGTTATCAAACATGAATAAGATTATTTGCCACTAAAAATTATTGCCACATTTGATTATGATAGGATAATACATAGCAGAGGGATGGCAGGTTTAATTTGGCCAGTTTTTCACAAATCAAGAGCATAAGTCAGAAGTGTTTCAAGCAATCTGGTTATTTATTTACTCTATCAATATATCATGCTAACAAGCATTCACGTCAAGTTTGATGATGATATGACTGAAACTATTCAAACAAGAAAGCGGAAAAAGTCTTTGCCGACTTTTTTCAATCCAAAGGCCATAATTCAGAAATGCTTCAGGCAATCAGGCTAATAATCAAGAAAAATACAATGCAAGTGAACATTATCACCCAGTTTCTGGCTTGTTACTGAATTCAGCTTATTTGTTATGCCTCCAAATGACAAAAAAGGCTTTGAAATTCAAATAAATAGCACATTTAACAAAGAAAAACTTTTGTGAACTCTATTGAATTTTCATACGACATCTGTATTTTAAGACTTATTTCCTAACCTTTTTCATACGACATCTGTATTTTAAGACTTATTTCCTAACCTAATGCAGCAAAGATTGTGTTTATAAAAACTTTGATATATCGCATTAACTTTGCATTTAATAGACCATTATCTTATAGTTTCTTTAGCTGCATGATGGAACACTTTTTTATGAACCTTCTCATATCGTAACCTTGAAAGAAGTGGATGATGTACACTTGAATGTGAAATAAAGCAAACATTTCACAACTTGTATCATGTCTGAATCATGTTATTGCATTAAAAAATCACACAAATGAAATAAATAGAAGGTTTAAGTAAACACTTACGTCTTCGAGGCACTATGAAATCACTCAACAGGCCTTAAACATATTTCCCTAAGCACGTGAAGCATCAATAAACAATGACGCCAAGCCCATACAAAATTTACAAGAACATATAAATCAAGGAACGAACAATCAAAAGATACTTGGCAATATTTACAGACATGTATTTAAAGAAGAATGTTATAAATTTTATATTGCTTTGCTTTTTTGAGTGTCAACTTCAATATAAATGACTGTCCCCTGTTATGCTATTGTCTTGGTAGAGAGCATAAAATATGCAATGATTCAATACAGAAGAGCTGTTGGAGGACTGGGTGCTGATACTCGTTATTGAGAGTTGTTGGCATATTTATGGGGGTTTCGGGCTCTTTAAAAATAAGCCGTAAAACAGACCCAATCCCAAAGCAATTGGTCAAAGTCCCTAAAGGATTTTCCCGTTTGTCAATTATAGCATGTTTTCCATTTTAGAATAAATGGGTCAGTAAAAATTCTGTGGTTGTTTGTTTTTACATCCAACTATAGCATTTGAAGATTTTATAAAAAAAGAGTACACATTATATGATTTAAATAAGGAAAACTGTGTCGCGTAACGCAGGGAGCTGACAATTTGGATATCTAAGAGCTGTGTGATTCAAGGGGCGTCCCTGGGCGTACAAACACGGGTAAAGTTCATTTACAAAGTGGAACAATTAAAGTGCTTAAACGCAATAAAAGTCATACAAGTCATAGCCCCGTATCTGTATAAAAAATATCATTAATTCACCTGTATTGTCTTTTTTTTACTATAAATTTAGATAGATTAATCGTTAAATACCCTCTAAAAAGCATCTACAAGGAGTGCGGGGGAGCATCTTCCATCTTTAACATTGTGCATACAGTCAACATAAATCCTCGCACGTCCCTTGATGAGTTAAAAAAACTTAAATCAGCGGAAAATTATGTTTAAAAATGATCCTTGTGATTCTGAACTATTAAACTTGGTATTTATGCCCCTGTAAACATATTTAATAATGCCTTGTTGGTGCAATTTTCCGAAAATCCTAAACAAATATTTTATAGTTGGAAATAAAAAGTGTCAACATGTGTTGTTTAATATTCCAAATTTGTACCATCTGTCGATTAAAAAAAAATCCCAATGCAACCATACTCCTTTTTCCGAAAATTACCAGGCAAATCCCTGCATTTCAAAACCTGTGTTTATAGTAGGGTCAATTTTGTTTATGAGTAAATTAGATTTGAAAGAGTTATTATTTGCATCAACTACGTTTGTTTATTACATTTTAATATTGCTCTCAATGCTAGTAATCAATAATAGTGCAATTTACTGCAATGTTAATATCTCAATAACATAATGACAGATTCAGTATCTAACTCCCTAACTAAGTGTCGGAGTCCTTTAATAACACATTACAAACCTTCAACAGTAATATCAAGAAACAATTACAATAACATTAAAGTGCCTGATCATGAATGTATATTTATATATAAACAGCTTTATCCAGGGACCGTCAATATACTACATGCGCTAGAATGCATCAAAATATATCGTCAATAAGCAATTAGATAAAACCAGCATTATATTTTTTCTACTAGTTTTCCATATACTTATACATCAAATTTTGACCTCTACATAATAAACATTAGTTTCTATAAAATTTTATTTCTTTCATTTGAATTAGCGAATACATATCTCCGGTAGATAAAGGTTTAAATCTCATATCGATAATAAGTTAAAAGCGCTGAAGCAGACGACACTAATCCCAATCTCTTGCACGACGGTTACTTTACATTCACTATTGTGTTGGGCTCAGAAACGGACTATTGTTATGAAAGCGTCTCATTCATGTCATGATCATTCCAAGCGTTCATCATTGAGGTTACAGTATACGAAACACTCTCTTGCACGACGGTTACATTGCATTCACTGCATTAAAGAAAACTATCTCATACCATGATATCTTATATCAGTCATAATTCATTATTATAAAATTGATTTGGTTTTTTGATGTTAAGAAACCAACATACATACACACGTCGAAGCAATTCCTAACGTCACTCAATAAAATTATGTTCAATTTTATACATTTGCGAAGTGCGTGGAATGATTCCATCTGCGTAAATTGGCAATAAAATAGTTCCAAAGAGTTGCATTAAAACTCGCAAGTTTTTGCACGATTTATCGTACATTTAAAAGTCATTTTTCTTATTTTAATGCATGCGATCTTAAATATCCAATCAAATATACATTAAATGCGTTTGTTCGGTTTTACCTATTTTAGAGGCAAAATGGCAAGCTGAGCATTTCGCAGAGTTGTATGTGAGAGCATGGAACGACAACTCTGCGTGGAGATTGCACTAATCCATGCGTGAAATCGATTCAGTAGTGACTTTCGGACGTCACCAATACGGTACATGAGCTCGAGTTTCACGTATCTCGTCCTTTTGCGAAATAGCATTGGCTGAAAAACACGTGTATACACATATATATATAACATAAATCTACAATGTATGGTAAAGGTCGCGGCATGCAAAGACGAGCGGCGGGTCAAGCCGTAGCGGGGGATGCGGGCGCCTGTCGATCCGGCAACGGCAAATAAACAAAGTGCCAGATGGTGTAGAAGGGCTGTGGCGGAAACGGCATCGGTACCAGAGCCGGCACCAGTCCCTGTTTCTGGGCCAGAACCAAAGGCCGCACCCGCATCAGCGCGACCTGCAAAGCATCAATGCGCTGTCGATAGCGCCGCAAATGTAAGGGTGATTGATTTCTGTGTTGTCAAAACTTGTGTGAGCACGAGGCACTAGCGTGCAATGCAAAATATAACTTACCTAGATCAAGTCTGTCTCGAATGGATAATTTCAATACATTTCTATAGTGCCTAGACAAACTTATGATGGTGTATCAATCCACGTGCCTGTGTCGCTTTAACAGCGTATTTTTTGTGGCGAATATGTAAATCTTGCATTATTGTTTAAGGAGGCAGTTGAGTAAGCGGATTACTAAAACAGAGGTTCTGTTTTCGTTTTGAAAAATGGGTAGTTAGCAAGTCTTCCAAAGGAATGCAGAGATGTAATTAGTTCAAATGAAAATTGGTCAGATGCATTTATAATTTTCATGGACATTTATTTATCTGCTCAACCTCGGAGGCTTCACGAAATGTTGCTTTTTTTCATACGATAAGAGAGAGTGCAGCACGTCATGGGAGGATTTTTCGGAAGGAATATGACCCCCATGTTCGTTCTATACAGGCGGTCGTGCCTTCTTCATGGTTCGCGCTCAATCATGAGTTGTGGCTTAGATATATTTCATTTAGAGAAACAAGTGTCGCACAAAGGAAACGGTATGGTACATTGGCCGGGACTTTCTAACAAATTTATGTAAATTTGGTCATAAATGTAAATTTAAATACGTGTGTGTCAACTGCAGTGGTAGTCATTCCTTCAGTTTATGTTTTTCGGAAAATAGAGGGCATTCTTGTCTGTCAAATACGTATCGCCAACAAAACATTCAAGGTCTAATTGTCCGTCGCTTTTTCGGTCAACCACGTGATACCCCAATGTCAAGGTTGTTTCATAGACCCGGAAGAGGCGGCTTTGGTCACTGATAGCCGGGCTTTTTATTAGCTCCGTCGCCAATTTAAGTAGAAATTTTAGAGTCATGACTAAAGAATTACAATTCAGTTGATGGACTTGTACGTTTGTCAGTTTTCAAATATGGCTTTATCCTACGCAATACAGGCGAACGAAAGGCCAGATTTTCCAAAAAACTTAAAATCTGCTGCTCAATATTCGTCAGAAGTACAACACAAATTTGACAAGAAAATTCTAGCGTGTCGTGATGCGGGTCCATTTATGGAGCTGCCAATAACAAATCTTTAAGTTACTCCAATAGGAGTAGTACCAAAATGGCAATTCAGTTAATGATTATATCGATTTAAAAAAATAAATGTTCAGTTAATTATTCGAATTTTTACGAAGCAATTTATATGATTCAGGATCTAGGTACAAATAGATTTTTGTTTAAAAGAATGTTGCCAATCATTCAATGTGACTTTGAATTGCTAGGGTTTTATTATAATGAAAAATACTATTTCGATTAATTCGCGGAGTGTGGTTGCAGTTTTTAACCTAAATTGTTTTAAACGTTTTCGAAATTGTCGACGGAACATGGAAATATTTACTGAAGATATACGATAAATAGACGTTCCATTAGCTAACGAGAAGACGGACGGACCGTCGCACGTTTTAGTGCATGGTTGTTAGGGTCCCCGCAGATAAAATGATAAAGAGTGTCGGCAAATAAACGTTGTTCTTAATAGTTAAAAGGTTAAGTTGAAAGTAATGCAGTCTCTCATAGGCTCATTAATCTTTTGTTGTCGGGCAATTGTTATTGGAATACCCTTTTGCAGACATCTGTTTAACGCTGCAAGCGGTATAAAACAATCACACCATCACGTTAAAATCACAAATGCCATGAGGTGTGACTGAATTATGTGCCTTGATTGTTTGAACATTTCAACTGGGTTTCCGTTTTTCAAGATCGATATTGGTTGTCAAAAGACGACAAATTCTTTACTGATAGTTCGGTTGGTATAGGTTTTGGTATCTGGTTTAACGATCACTGGTGCCAAGAAAAGTGGCATGCGAACTGGGTTCGGAAAGGGCTTACAAAAGAAAAAAACATGGCTGGAATTGTTTCCTATAGTGGTGATCACGGTCGTGTTCGGTGAAGATACGACTAACATGAAAATTCTCTTTCAATGTGACAAAGGCCGTTATTTATATTTTGAAATCGATTTCGTCCAAATCAGTTCGCGTTCTTGCTTTATTGAGAGCATTTACCATGCAGACAATGTTTCACAATTGCGTATTAAAAACGAACCATATTCCCGGTTGCAAAAACGATGTTGCAGATGCATTATCTCGCTTTCAGCAAGAGAGTTTTCGGAGACTTGCCCTGTTGCCGGACACGGCAGCAACTTCAATGCTGGCCTATCTATGGAATATATTCAATATACAGATTAAGAATTGGTATTTTTAAATCACGATAGTAGCATATAAAACGGCGATATGTTCATTTTATAAATTCAGGAAGTTGTACAGATTTGCTGTAGTATGACCAGCTCCTTATAGCCATGCAATTATGTGTGTTACGTATTGTTTCGAGAAGCGTTATTCGCCGTCTCATATAACTACGTAAATATCGGGTTGTCATTTTATTATAGGATAATCGGTTCGTACTGCATTACCGTTATATTTGTTGTAAGCAAATTACTTGAGGGTTGTCGCAGGCAAAGGCCTGTCGTGGTTAAAAGAGACTCTATAACGATCTCTATGTTTGAACAAATATTTTTAATTCTCCCAAAGGTCGACTGGATTCTGTTTTCTTCAAGACTATCTTTACGTTGGCATTTTTTGTTCATTTAGAATCAGCGAATAAGTTTATACACATAACGGCAATAGGTCACTTTTGTTGCAGTTTTTTATATGTTTTGGACAGTCAAAAACGCAGTTTGGAAATCCTAGTAACGTAAAACTTCCTTGTGAAACAAATAAATTAATATGCCCAGTTTGCAACCTCAAACTATACTTTGGCATTCGGCCCGTAACATCGGGTCAGCTTTTTGTATGAAATTATTCTCGGTTTGATAAATACGCTATAGTATGGTTGAATACGTGTTATTTAGAAGAGAGATTATGGTAATGGTTTAGCGCGTTTAATGCACGGGTTTTGTGTGCATGTTTTAGCGCGAAAGCGCACGAGTTTTTCGTTTTGGGGTATATATGATTTGCACATCTAGTAAGACGCCATTCGAGGGTTGTTTTTGACAGGCAAAGTTATGGAGCAAGAAAACGAAAGGGTGATAAAGTAGTTTAGGCGTTCATTTGCGAAATACATAGTATTCGGAAGGAGATTTTCGATGAGAGGACTGATTCTCTGCTAGAAGCGGAATGGTGAGCTGGAACTTCGAACAAAGGTCAGACTTGTTGGTTCTGTTTATTGTAATAACACTGGCAACAACATTCCGATTGAAATTAACACAGGTTGTGTTCCTTGTTAACTTTTATGATAAGTATATTCAATAACATGCTCCATATCTTTATTTGTGCTGTTGTTTTTGTTTAGTTCCAACTATTCAGATACATCAATTGATTTGATTATTGTGTAAAAATGAAACTATTTAAGTTCAAAAAGAGGTCGCAAATGTAATGGTCTGGTAGGATTATATATAGGTAAGGCCACATAGTGTGTCACTCCAGGTTGTTTTGATAGCAGAGTTAGAGCACTCTCCCTCGTGTTTTTACGAACACCTTGCTTTATTTTTATTGTTTTTAAGATATAACACCTTATATGGTAATACATGTGTTACAAGTTTGTGTATTAGTTCCAAGCGTATAATTCAACAAACGATTAATAACAATTAACTGCCGTTTTCCATATAATTCAGCACGATGGTTGTGTGCGATATATGAGGTGGTATGATAATAAGCGGATGAAAATTTATGCGAACATATCTTTAAACTATTCAGGTATTCCAATTGTGAATTAAGAATGTAACATCAAAAATCGATACATTACGGAAATATATATTCTATTCATCTATGAAACAGCTATAGAGACTTGTCTTGTAAACTTTTTTCGAAACATGTTTGTGTTTTGCATATATTACATCTCGTTCGCTGGATATTGAATAAACAGTTTATGTTATTGTTGTATACAATTAAACATTTTCTCTAAATTGAATTAAAACATTAAGAGTTATTATATTTTTCATAATAATTTAAGACGTTAAGTTTCCCCTGCAAGGTTGGTGTCAATAATGGTGTATGCATATGTGCTAATTAATTTACGATATTTTGGATAAACTGTGGTATAAATTTGGTTTGAAAAGAGCGTTGACAATAAGACTGTTGTTTTAAACTTAGATGAAAGGCATTTATCGGTTTTGTTAAATTTAGTTTCGTCATAGTTTAATGCATTTTTAAAGATTAGGTACTGTAATGATAACAAAAGTAGACCGGATTTATTTGCAATATAAGTCCATTTTGTTTTCGTGATAGTTTTTGTTCTTGTTTGGTGGACTGTTGGCTTGATGTGTAAAGACATTTTGCTTTTATGGTGTTTGGCCGTTTTTTGAATGCCAGTTAACATGTGTAATTTTGCTTATCGTTTTGGTGAAAGCCAGTTGACCAGATGTGGATAAACCCAGTTAGCGCGTGTAGTTTGTTAACCAAATTTGTTAAAACGTGCGTTTACATTTACATTTTTGTTTTTATTTAATGTTAAGATTGTACTGTTCGAAGGATATTATATATATTGGAGAACATTAAATGTATGTTATTAAGGGCCAGATTGGCTTATGTAAATTAACCGGTTGGCTCGGGTTGTCCGTTGACACTTTGTTTAAAGCAGATTTTTTCAGATGCGTATAAGCCAGTTTGCTTGCGTGTCAGTTCACTAAAATATGTCTCAAAACACATGTTGAAATTGCATTTACACATGTTTGCGAAGTTTATTTTTTCAGAAGCTGGACAGTTCGAAGAATAAATAATGAATAGTGTAACATTATAGTAAGAGGGCAGCTCGAAAGGTATAATTTGTTGTTTGTTTTGTTTTGTGTAATTATGTGTTAGAAAATAACTTGTTAAGATTAATAATGATGATTTTATTGATGACGATGTTATAAATGTTGATGATGATGCTAACGTTATTGATGAGGAGGAGGAATAGTTGACAGTATTTTGTGAATGGATAATACTACATTAACGAATTTTGAGTGAATGAAATTATTTTAGGTTTGATAAATACCGAATGATGTTGGTCTATACATATTATTTAGAAGAGAAAGAGTATGGTTATGGTTTAGCACGTAAAAATGAATGGGTTTCTAGGTTTTGCGTTTAATTGAACAAAAACAAGTAACGGTTCAGCAACAGGGATTATTCTCAGATGGTACATGTATTCTTTTTAGAGTCACATAAATTCAACTTTGCATCAATAACGGTTTTCTTTGAGATTTGTTTGATGGGTTAAAATTCTAAAAATTGACTAGTTTTGCAGCCGACCAAGTACCTATAGCTTTGTATTTGAGTGTATTAAGCATTTTGTTGTTTCCAAATTAGTAAATCAAAGTTAATACGGTGTTCTAGTATATCAATTGAGCTTATGCTATTGCCATGGAAATTTGAGCCAGGGTTCGATCAGTAGCTTAAAGTATGTCTGTGTTGGTGAATTGAACCTAAAAACAAATGTCAAGTCGGTAGTTTTAATTTTAAGAGCAGAACATACGTATTGATTGTGAGAACATTCGTAAAATGTGTTTGGTATTTGTGCATGTCTCTTGTGGTCATTGGACCAAGTTGTTTAAGACCAATTGGCCTGATTTTGAAAGCCAGTTGGCTTGTATGGTCAGTTGACCGTTTTTAAAGCCAGTCTAAATGGTGTGTGAAAGCCTGTTGGCTTGTGTTGTCAGGTTACCGAACTTTCTTGGAACGAAAGTCTCATCGAATTTACAATATTTGCAAGATTATTGTTTGCAATGCAGTAACTGGACAGTTCGAATAGTATATTAAGTATTGAAGAACATAAAGGTATGGTTTATGTAGTATGTTATTATAATTACTAGGATTATTATGATGTATTTTATTTGGGTGCATTCGGAGAATTGCAAAGACGGTAGTTAAAAAAGAGCCTATTACATCAGATATATTAAAGAAATTTTATCACACTTTTGTTTCTGAGAGCGATTGTTCTTTGGGGTATTTAAGAGGCGTTACAATCTTTTTCTTATCTTATGCTGGTTTTTTAGGATAAGTGAAATTTTGTCTGTTAAAAGATCAGATGTTGTATTTTTAGATATGCATTGTGATATTTAAGTTGAAAAGTCAAAAACGGACATTTTAAGAGAGGATAATACTGTTCTGATTGCAAAACTAATACAGACACATGCCCTGTGAAATTGTTTGAAAAGTGTTTGTGTGTTGCAGATATTGCATGTTCATCTACTGATTATGTGTTTAGACCAGTTTATTTGTGTAATGTTTAACACTGTTTCAAATTGATTTTTAATAATAAGCATATAAGTTATTCTACTATAAATGATAGTTTTGAGGAAGAAGTTAAGTATAATGGGTTATGTTTCTTCTAAATATGGACTTCATTCTTTTCGTGCTGGTGGAGCATCTATAAGTGCCAATAATAAGACTGTGGATAGACTTTGGCAAAGACATGATAGATGAAAAAGTGTTTCCACTAAGGACGGATATGTTAAAGATTCTTTGAAAGACAGATTATCGGTGTCGCTAAATTTAGATTTGTGAAAAGTCATTATTAATGTATGTGTGATTTGAAATGTATGATGTGTTGTTCGTAGCACATTTAAAGACACTATAATATATTATTATATAAATGGTTTGGAAATGCTTTTGAGTATTATTAAGTTCTGTGTTTGTGTTGTGTGTATGTTCCTTGTGGTCATTGGACCAATTTGTTTACGGCCATTTGGCCTGATTTGGTAAGCCAGTTGGCTTGTATGGTCAGTTGACCGTTTTTTAAAGCAAGTTGATTTGATGTGTGAAAGCCGGTTGGCTTTTGTGAGTTGACCTTATTTTCTTAAAAAGCATGTTCACATGGAATTAACAATCTGCAAGTTTATTTTTTGCAGTGCAGTAACTGGACAGTACGAATGGTATATTAAGTATTGGAGAACATAAAGGTATGGTTTATGTAGTATGTTATTATTATTATAAGGATTATGATTATGATATTTTTTATTTCCGTTTTAATGTTTATCATTAATTTGGTAAATATTGTTTTATTATATCTGTTTAATTCTCTTGTGCATTATTCGATTGGTCATTTGACCGTTTGTGAAGGCCAGAGTGTGCCTGATGTTGTTAGCCGTTTGGCTTGTGTGGTCATTTGACCGTTTGTGAAGGCCAGAGTGTGCCTGATGTTGATTAGCCGTTTGGCTTGTGTGGTCATTTGACCGTTTGTGAAGGCAAGAGTGTGCCTGATGTTGATAAGCCAGTTGGCTTGTGTGGTCAGTTGACCGTTGTTGAAGGCCATAGTGTGCCTATTTTGATTGAATTGATTTTATTGCTTTTACAAATGTTTATAACTGTATCTTTTCAGTTAAAACACAGTTCGAGAGGTATATAACGTGGTGGAGAATATTTAGGTATTCATTTTATGTTTTATATTATTTGTATTCTCTCTTTGTTTTATTCGAAAGTCCTGTCAAATACAAGCACTCACTCCTATTTTGTCTTTGGTGTATTATTTGTTTGATAATGATAATGATGATGATATGGGTTATAAAGATGATGAGATTTTAATAGTATTTTGAGAATAGAGAATAATAAATTTACTCATAACTATGAGTAAATGAAATTATTCTCGGTTTGATAAATACGCTATAGTATGGTTGAATACGTGTTATTTAGAAGAGAGATTATGGTAATGGTTTAGCGCGTTTAATGCACGGGTTTTGTGTGCATGTTTTAGCGCGAAAGCGCACGAGTTTTTCGTTTTGGGGTATATATGATTTGCACATCTAGTAAGACGCCATTCGAGGGTTGTTTTTGACAGGCAAAGTTATGGAGCAAGAAAACGAAAGGGTGATAACCCCGCCCGCCCGCCCTTAATGAACATATGTATGGTTAAATAATTGGTTACATTGCTTTTATGTTTATAATTTTGCTATTATAAAGTCTATATTTAGTATATTTTCAGTTCGGTTTTTAGTCCATGTGAGATGGGATCTTAACACGAACCGATTTCTTTACTGGGAAAAACGATGGGTGTATTTTCATTTGAGTCTGAAGCAGCTAAGTTTTCTTGATTATTTTGACTCATTTTTTACATAATATTGTGTTTGAATGAGGTCTTTTAAGTTATGGGTGTCATGTTTTTCGAGACTCTCAATTTCTGGAGATAGTACCTCCAGCATACTTATTGAAATATTGGTATGTTTAAATGTCAGTGTTATAATTTTTTGTTGTCGTTCGTAATGAACGTTTAATTTTAAAGACATTTTTATTTTACGATTACTTAATATTTTCATTTTGGTGTGACTGGTTAGATGTTGAAGTCGGTTATTATAGCTGTTAAATTCGTCATATGCATTTATATATTTCTCGGAATATTTATGATTTATCAACATTCTTTATAGATGCTTTATGGATTTTATGGTTTGAGTGATTTGTTTGTTTCTTGTTGATGTCCGGGGTGTGTGCAGGATGCTTTTGATGTTTGTTTGTTATGTTAACTTGCGCAATGAAATTGATAATGTTTTAATTACATTTTTTACTATAAAATACTTAATGTTACAGTATCTTAATAGCTGCTTATTTGTAGATTTCTCTAAATTAGAGGTTTTGGGAGGTGATGAAGGCACCTAGACACCGGTCTCGAGCCATGGGTCCTCATACGTCCCCCTGCCATTAAAAGAAAAAATAAGAAAACAAAAATGGCAGTAGGGTTGCGTATCCCGCTCGCGGTTTTACCTGAATCGTTTATTACTACTGATTATTGTATGGGGTGTACGTGAAGTCATGTACACTTCTCTTGATTGGTGGTGGTAGATGAATCTTGCAGATATTAGCAGCTTCTTTGAACAAATTAATGTTTCACATTTGTTTATTTATAATATTTAAGCAAGTTAGCGTGATTGATGGGCATTGGGGGCGTCCTGTGTGCACTGTGGGCATCGGCGGGGATCAGTTTATTCAAATAGTAACTCTTTTTTGAGATATATACTTGACGTCTAATTGTTATGAATACATTTGCACCTTTTCACATGACACACATGTGTATACGAAGTATTCATAATTACATGCCCTACAGCATTTAAATAGTATCGTTTCAGTTCTTTATACACCTGAACAAAGATGTTACACCGTTTCCAGTCGTCTCGAGATTCCTCATCTGAGCGGTGCCGTTGAGGTCTATATCCATTGCGCATACAACATATACGGGCGTCAGAAGAATTGTTTTTTGCATTTATTTGTTGAAAGTCCTGTCAAATACAAGCACTCACTCCTATTTTGTCTTTGGTGTATTATTTGTTTGATAATGATAATGATGATGATATGGGTTATAAAGATGATGAGATTTTAATAGTATTTTGAGAATAGAGAATAATAAATTTACTCATAACTATGAGTAAGCACAATTACTATAGGCCAGTCACATGTTTTTAATACAGTCTGGTTTTGATTGCAATGTTTTTAAATCACACAGTTTTAGAATAGCCAAAGCGACACAATTAGCAAGTACGGCGGTGTCAGACGATCAAATTATGCGGATGGGCAGGTGGAATTCGAATGCGTACATGTCATATATTAGATAACTGCTCCTCTATAACTATTATTTCAGAAGTTTGTATAAGGGATGCAGGACCTGAATATCCCGGGTGGGACACAAGTGGTATGGATGGGCGTTCGCGGTATAGGGTGGGCAGACGCCGTACACCAGATGCAGCTCGCCGCTCTATTCCGGATGTCACCGAAGGTACTAGTCATCCACCTGGGGTTAATGATTTGGTCCGGAATAACATTCAAGTCTCCTTTAAATAACTTCAGGAATCAATTGAATATTTGAAAAGGACTTTTCCAGCGAGCATCATAGTCTGGAAAAAACATTATTTTGAGGGCTTCGGAAACGGAAAACAAACCAATAGATAAGCAAAGTACTCAAAGTACTGGTGGGGCGATTTTGCTCAAATTTTTCGGTCGTTAAAACACAATACACCTTGATGCCAACCAATCACCTTTTTTGAAGAAAACATATGGAAGTAAGGAACGGTGACCATGGTGACAGGATGTCACCATTATATGATTTAGCTATTGGTGTTAAATGTAAATGCTGCTTTTTAAAACAAGTTATTGTCGTATTTGCCAATTGATAGCTAAACTGCGAAGATATAATACATTTATCCAGTTCCAAACCTGACATAGATTTGATCAAGACAAGCATTGCAGTAATTTCTAATTAGTACAGTAAGGTTTCTGGATCGTTCTTGCCTAAGTACACGGGCCTCCGTGTGTGTCAAAGTATAAAGTAAATCCATTCAGTATCACGTAAGATACGGCAAATGTTAGTTTTTAAGCAATTGGATACTTAAGGTCAATGTAAACCAGGGTTCAAGGTAAAAAGGTCAACACAGTTCCAAACTTGACATAGATTTAATAAAGACAAACATTGTAGTAATTTCTTATTAGTACAGTAAGGTTTCTGGATCGTTCTTGCCTAAGTACACGGGCCTCCGTGTGTGTCAAAGTATAAAGTTTATCCATTCAGTATCAAGTAAGATAAGATACGGAAAATGTTAGTTTTTGAACATTGGATACTAAAGGTCAATGTCAACCATGGGTCAAGCTTAAAAATCAACAGAAAGGTCTTGTACATAGAGGTGTTATGTCCAAGAATTAAGTAAATCCATTCAATAATAGTGAAAAAAAAATACCACTCAATACTCGAACCTACAACCCCGCGTTTATCAGTCTTGTGCTCTACCGACTGAGCTATCCGGACAAGCACATTTCTCTTCGCAATATGTATTAGTTAAAAGTCAAACAATTCCCGATAGCTTTGACATCTTCTGATTGATCAATTTTTGCAACGGAAAATACCGATGTACTTCTTCAGTGTTTTTGCGGCGCATTAATACTAATACCGTGCGGTCGGAGCTATTTCGTTTGCGAATGCACTTATGTGGATGTAAAGTGGTTGGATGCAGTAACGGACTTCTTTCATCGGTATTCGTATATAATGTTACCTAAGGGGCGAATTGCAGAAGACAATCGCCCAAAAAACGGAACCGTATAAATCACTTTGGCCACAAAATGATGCGCGCCGTAGGAGAGAATGTGTTAAAAGTCGACATTGACTTGGAAACACGAGGTTTTTACAGAGATGATGGCATTCACATATCTGACGTCGGACTCGACATGTTTATAGATTCAGCGCGTGAGTGTTTATTTAAATTACTATAAAACATGTCATAGAATTTGGGTGAAAATAAATGAATTTATTTTGTGGCGGAAATTCTATGTCTTGGAGGTGATCGGAAGCATTAAAAGTATAAATATGTATCTATATATATTGATATATATACGTCTTGGGGAGGTAAACTTAGTATTTTGTCGTCATCTGTCACACATTCCAGTCTGTGTGAGGATGGCAGGAATGCTTTCAAAATTATTTTCGGTATAGTATGGTTGTTCTAGTGCTCATTCGGCGGGCTGAGGCGTAACGGAAATAGCTCTTGTTTGCATTGAAAATTATTGTTGCATTGCGAATATTTCGATATATGTTGCAGTAGCCATTCTACAGTACGGCTTACCGAGAATTAATTTGGCCGGTTGCGGTGGCCTTAGCGATTGCGCATTTACAATATGTTGCACTATACAATCTACGATACGGCGTACCGAGCATTTATTTGGCCGGTTGCGTTGGCGTAAGCAATTTCGCGTGTATATCTATTTCCGAGCCAGCCAGGTGTTCGTTGAAATAGGAAATTCATAAATAAATGTGAGCACGTTGCGGAGATTTTGCGAAATAATATAGAATG
Organism: Dreissena polymorpha; assembly: GCF_020536995.1. Classification (NCBI taxonomy): domain Eukaryota; kingdom Metazoa; phylum Mollusca; class Bivalvia; order Myida; family Dreissenidae; genus Dreissena; species Dreissena polymorpha. The sequence continues at coordinate 13,224,791 of NC_068369.1, forward strand.
TGTTGCATTATCTAGTGGCGATGATTGCATAAACTAGAATCTAAATCAATAGTGCAACTTGGGTTTGGGCTATCTTTAGGGCAGCACTTCCGGTCGCCTCTGTGACATGCCTCAGTTGAAGTGCAAGTCTATAGCTAGCTGAGGTTTTATTTACTCTGGATTTACAAATTTGACAAAAAAGTATGATGTATAATACGTTAGGCAGTGTGCTCGTGTAACGACTTTTAACCGACACCAATAATGAATCAACAGTATACTGCAGTATAAAGTCATGATAAAATGTATAACACATTGAAAGGGAAAGAACTCAAAATTACGAATTTTAACTAAATATATATCATTTCTTTATAAAAGAGTCATAAGTTACCCCAAAGTGTTTTATCCACGCTGAGCATTTTAAAATAGTATTTCTTTATGAAACTTGTAAACATTTTGCATACATTTTAAGTTCTAAAGAAGTCACTTTGTCCTTTACAAATTTAAAAATTAATAGATTTAAAAACAACAGAAATATTATTGGTCTGATCGTATGATGTGTTGTGGGTATTCAAATCAGGTACTATGCATGCATAAAAGTCGCATCCCGCGAGACCACTAAATACCATTTGTAATAAACTAAATTGACTAATATGTGGTAACTTTGTGCACTTTTCTTAACAGTTAAATTGACTTTAACACTATTCACATATCAAAACAAGAACACTGCAGATCACCTTTAATATGATTTCCAGTTCATGGATAGGTGAATGCGCGCCCTTTATACACACTTTAACGAATAAATCAAGTTGGGCCATCAATGTACGTCAGATAAATGCATGTACGCACAGTGTGCCTACAAATAAACAATCACGCCCAACGTCAAATGTCACTAATAGTACAATAGTTTTATGCTATCTACTTACATCGCATGTGTCATCCTTAACAAAGACCTCTTCCGGCAAGCTGTCTGTCCTTCAAATAATTTTGCACTATCACAGGCTCCGCTTGGTGTATACCGTAACCTTGCCATCCACAGGTCAAACTGACCTGTTGAACATACATATCTTCTGTTTCCTTATATACAGGGGAGCTAATTGTATGTACCATAGCGCTATAGATACCGCTTGCCTGATAAGTAGTTATTATTTAATATAGATAATACATTCCAAATCTTTCTCAATATAATTTTGTTAAAGGATATGGCACACAACTTTTGACCAGACTTAAAAGATTGTTTTATTCTCTGTGCTACAAAGATTTGATAACCAAACAAGCAAATACGTTGAATTGATAACCCCCGACAAATAAAGTTTGTTTATGGATGGGTGCATATCCCTTGACATAAATAGTCTAATAAAAAAATGAGTGTATGGTACATGATTTTATGCATCGCAATTCACCTCAATAATATCTATACACCTATGCCGTTTCATAGTATATCCCTCCAAAGGCGAGGGATATACAATTGGCTGTGTCCGTCCGTCCGTCAGTCTGTCATTATGTCAATCCGTCCGTCTGTCGCACAACTTTTCATGACTTTATCTCAGGAACTATATACAATATTAACATGAAACTTCATAGGTGCATAGATATTAATAGGGAGAAGTGCCATGCACATTTTCCATAACCCTACACTTTCTTAAATAAATGTTATATCCCTCTGTTTGTTTTATGATGAAACCTTTCAGGGCTATATATCAGATACAATACAAGACTTGAACATGAAGCTTCATGGGTGTATTGATATCAATGATGAGAACTGTCATGTACTAGAATCATAACCCTTCACGTTCTTATATTATAGTTTTTGTCGTTTGTTGTTTTTGTATTGTTTAACTTTATAGGGCTATAACTCAGATACACTACAAGAATACTTATCCGTGTTATTCAAGACGAGTTTGGTATTCATGGCATTCCCTTAAAATGGATAAACTCAGATCTCACAAGCAGAACAATAAAAAGTGTTAGTCGAACAGTCAACATTTGAAACTGAGCAATTACTTTTCGGTGTTTCTCAGGGTTCTTGTGTCGGGCCAGTTATATTTACTTTGTATATATCGGCTATCAACAGAGTGGTTCGAAAATACCCGGCTGATCTTTATAGATATGCGGTTGACCATAAGCTAGCATTCAAAATTCAAAAAGGTAATTCCGAAAATGAGTCAACTGTTTTTCAGCAACTTTATAGTTTCCTGGACGACGTCATTAAGTGGATGTCAACCTTCAAACTTAAAATGAATGAATCAAAATCTGAAATTATTGTATATGGAACCAGGTCACAGTTGGCGAGTGGTTGTCGGTGGTTGCGAAGTGAAATTTGTCAATAATGTAAGAGATCTTGATGTTATCATGACCAACACACTCAACTTTGACAAACACATCAAGAAGAAGTGTCAGATAGTACATGCAAAACCACGAAATATCAAAGCTATACAAAAACATCTTACAGACGAGTCTTCGGCATCATTAGCACATGGATTAGTTCACTCGCATATTGAATTTTCCAATGGTCTTTTAACGGAAGTTGTTCCCGCTTACCAAACAAGAAGCTACAGCGAGTTTAAAATCATGCCGCAAGAGTAGTCTTGAACGCTTCTTTTGAAGAACCTTTCACTGGTCTCCTTAAAAAGATACACTGGCTCCAAGTAGAGGCCAGGGTGATGTTTAAAGTTTTAGTTTTGTATTTCGGGAAATCAATGGTACAGCTCCAGTTTACATAAGAGAATTGTTTGTACCTGCTAGAGGACAATACAAATTAAGATCACACAATGGCACACATTTCTACATCCCTAGACGACGAACAGATCACTTGCAGTCGTCGGTCCAAAATGGTGGAACAATCTACCTGAGTATCTTGAGGATTGTCAATCTAAAGCCAGTTTAGATCAAAGCTGAAAACACATCTCTTTTGAAAATTTTACAAACCGGTTCAACAGTGTTTAAAATTATGTCAATTAATAAATGACCAGGCAGTTCTGGCGTCAATGTATAATTTTTTGAAACATTCTGGACAAGAATTGGTATTTAAGTTGTCAGATCATTTTATGGAGCGTTTAATTTATCGATTACTCAAACGCAAATGTATCATAACCTGAATCCCAAAGGGCGATAAAATATCACATTACAAATACAAAATCTCAGCAACGACTCACTAATAAAGCTGCATCTTCTCTGATGATGGAAAATACGTAACTTGGGTCATTAAAATACCCGACCCAAAATGAAAAGTAGTGAAACAAAAAATAAGTCTGCCTTTAGGAGAGTCATTCTAAATATGAACACTTACTACTTGGTGCATAGTATTAGAGATGAAACTGGCGTGTCCAATAATGCATGTGTAAATAAAAAGACACATTTTTGTATCTGTTTCTTTTTAAACATTTTTGTTTAAAATGTTGACAAGAACTTAGTTATCAAAATAAATTCGAACATATTTGTTAAAAAAAACAACAACGACATAAGCTGTTTCGTTTCGGATGCATTTTTGTATCAAGGAAGACCAGTAGCGATTGTTATTCTGGACCATTTCTGCAACAAAAGCCCGTGAGTATTAAAAAAGTCCCGAAAAGCGTCGCGCGACGCTATGGAATCTGGTGAAAGTAAAACGTCGTAAGGAAAAAACTACAGAGTTTCACATTTAACATTGGATTGCAATTGAAAGTTTCAAAGGTGAGTGAATAGCAGTAGTGAAGTAATTATACACGACCAAAAGACAAAGGTTTATAACAAAGAAACACACACACAACAACACACACATGTCTAAGATCCCATTACTTTAAAGTTTTTTTATTCGTAAACCCAACGCAAAGAATCTGACCTGTAATGGTCTGGAGGTCTAACTCAATTGCCTTTAATACCCACTGCATCAGAACTTCAAAACTTTGCCTCTGATGGCATTGCCTATAAACAACGATATGTAGTTAATCAAAAGAAGTCAATAACGGGAGAGATCGAGTGCCTTTTTATCACGAAAAGAACAAACAGCTGTAAACAAGAAAATTGAAGAAACGCTTATTTATGTTTAAGGATCAAGTATTGACTTCTATTTGAAGTTGTTCATCTGTTGAGCACGCTCAGATAGTAGTATTTCATTTCAAACGTTGGGCATTAAAGAAGGAAATTTTAATAAGCCCAAGAATTATTACAAGGATAAATCAACCAAAAGCGATGCTCAACATTGACATGGGACATAAAAGCGTACCAAAAGTAGTGAGATGAAGACGAATGCGATAAACAGGAGTAAAACAACAAAATATACTAATAAAACATTTAAAAACTACATGTAGAACAATTCAATGATAAAAACTAACAACACCAATATGTTGCACATACACACTTTTTTGTAATGACGTCCTACATAACATTAATACAAACAGGTAGGCAGGTATGCAGGCAGGCAGGCAGGTAGGCAGGCAGGCAGGCAGGCAGGCAGACAGACAGGCAAGCAGGCAGTCAGGCAGTCAGGCAATGCATATATACATGTACACATTATTCTATGTCACATATCTATGCATCATAACATAACATTATATAACAAATAATAGTCATATAAGAATATAAATACAATCGATGGTAAGAACACGTAGGTTCTATGAATGCGGTACTGACGTTTATTGAACCGTAATATTAAAAACGTGTTTATTTAAACAAAATCTTCTTTGATACATTTTCACATATAAAAAATTATTTATTTCTCACGTGAAACTAGTTACTTGTGGAATTTGTATACAGATGGGTTGATATAAAGTGTAAAGCCGATATCTTTGTTTACCTTATATACTTAAAAGCAACAGCCTGATTAAGAATGTCACAGCCAGATCACCGGTATCGCGTATATCAAACACACCAAAGATGCTCAATTGCGCGCCGAAATTGCAAATGCTCTTTGATTTCATCCAGAACATGAGAGTGTTTTTTAATATATTGAATCTTAATGAACACCATATTTAACTATCTGTCAGGACGATACGTATAAATGGAGGGAATTTGATTTTATGATATAACTTGATCACGGAAAAATTGTACTGGTCAACATTTACAGCCATGATGTTTCATTTGCTTTTATACCTTCTTAGTTTCGACATGTGCTGGTTTTATGTAAGCGCTGGAGGTAATGTTTTGCGTTTCTGTACTTATAAATTGGAATCACTTAACGATTTGACATGCAGTTTCCATTCAATATAACTCATATACGACGTCAGCCGAATCATGTTTCTTGTAGCGACAAATCTCGCACTCGGAGGGACCGTGTACGGGTGCAAGTCGTTCGTGCAATCGTGCTGCAGCATCAACCTCCAGGACGTGCAATCCTGCTGCAACAACACCTACGGTAGCGAGATGGTCAATGTGAGGCTCATGCTAAACGGGTTGTTTTTTGTCAGCCGTATCGTTATACACGGGAAGAACGACATTGGTAGGATGCTTAATTAAATTATTGTACAAAAATGCTAACTTGAATATGTTTTATGGATAAGTTAATAAATAAAATATCAACCTTATTCCTTTGCGCATAGTACTATAGCTTGAATTTATATTGCATTTGTATGCATTATGCACTGCATCAAATTTGATATTTGTTGTTATCGATATTTAGTCACGGAATTTAATTTGGTCATTGTATAACATTTCTTTTCACATTTGACAAACACCTATCGTTCTTACCTTTTATTTGCTATAGGGACAACCTTTATGCGCATTATTTTCCACCAACAGTTGAATTTTATTAATTTCAAAATGTACGTCATTTTAAGAGGTTAGTTGTAGTTTTATTGCGTACATGGGTAATTACTGGCGCGTTAGCGGATTGGAAGGCCGCCATTATGTCATACACTATAACTGTTATACGTATGCGATTTCTAAGATTCTTTGTGCGTGTTTGTTGCGTCGTTTACTTCTAACTTTCATGAAATAAAGCTGCATTACTTACAGAGACGTCAGGAATTGAAGTGGCCATTTCACAAGGTCCGGGAACTGCAATTACCATGATATCTAACAATATGCGCGAGTCTTATGGATCGGGCGTATTCACTATTCGCCTCGGGAAGGTGCTTATTAGTGAGATCAACATCACCCGTCCAGGCAACCTAACCCTTTGTAAGGTCGAGGTTTACTCAGGTAACGTGTAAAGCAAGCAAACTTTATTCAGATGTTTGTAAACTCTTTTATCAATAAGTACAGGCTTGATTTGCTTTCCAACAATTAATTGTATATACTGTGTCTAATGATTCAATGACTTATCCATGCATATGGTTTATTTACATAGCATGTGATGAAAATTTGCACATTTAACCAAATATATAGAATAAATAAATATACATAGTCTTAAATTAAACTGGTTAATGAAGAATATCTTATAGTTCAAGTATAACATGCCGACACGGTTGAGTTAATGGAATCCCGATGTATTTAATCATAACGTAGCTTCCAATATGCAATTAATCAAATGTGTTCTTTATCAAATTAATAAACAATTAGTTGTATTCATGAGGATCATGATACCAACAATAAAAAAGTGATGACAGAAAAAACAAAAAATACACTTGACAACATTCTATAATCTTTTGCATAATGTTGCTCAGTGTGCGCTGATTACACTTACGGCGATGAATGTGTCCCGTGTGGAAACTGCATTAACAGTGAGGAATGCCACAAAACCACCGGAGCGTGTCCCCATGGCTGTTCGCGCGACTGGGGGTCTCTCTACTGTAACGAAAGTAAGTTGAGTAAAGCAATAAATTATAAAGATGCAAAACGCGTATGTTCGTAGCCGGATACCTTTTACTACAGCTTATTCCTTTATATATAACCATGCGTGTTATTCTTAAATAACGGTTTTTGGACTAGCATGGACCGTTTTCGTTAAAAATACTTAAGTTTTACTAAAACATTCTGATGAAATATCGTTCATACTGCAGTGTAATATGTTAATGAATCCGAGAATTTATGTCCATCATGTATGTATACTGTACTTCTATTACTTCGCTAAATCATATCGCTATTAAGCATCTCCGGTGACAACTACTAGACAAGAATCATCACGAACCACAACAAGAGCAATGATAACAACCACGCAACCAACGACAACTAGAACAACAACGTATTCGAGAGGAATTACAACAACGCCAACAACAACGACGACGACAACTACACTTACTAAAATCCCCACTGCAACGCATTTGATCATTACTACACCTCAGTCAGGTAGTGTCCTACGTTAACGTATATACGTATATATGAGGGTCACGAAGCATATCTTCTTAAATATATCTATGTGGGGAATTTTGATAGGTTCGCCAAAATGAAAATGCACAGTTAAACAGCTAAATAAGCTATACACATATACACATATTAATTCCTTAAAATGGACAAAATAAGTAATTATATGTGCCTCACATATTAGTCAGACGCACGCTATATCCTTGACCGGAACCCGCTGCCAGGGTAGGTACTCTCAATGTAAGTTGTAAAGTATATACTGTTCTAATAGAACTAAGTATATTCATCCGTTGTTAATTAAATGAAGTAAAATCATAAATTAAACAGTATATAATTATATTTATTTATCCAATATTGATATATATTTAAATGACTGTCCGTGTGATTGCGATATTTATCTATCTTAATCCAATATGAACTTCATGTACAGACCAACACAACTGTGTTGATTTAAATGCACTGTGAATTTCATGTTTTTTTTGTATATAGACGCTTACATTACTGGTTCTAGTAATGCAACAAACATGACTTCAACAGAACCAGGTAATATACTATAATTTTCGTTGACAATACGAATATTGCCATTATCAGTATGATCCTTCATACTTCGACTATTTTAATTATTCCAATTTGATATGTTTGGCACTAAACATTGGTTATGTTTTTGATCATATTTGAAATTTTCAACATTTTCAGGGAACGATCACAATGAATGCGGTGGTAGGACATTGCCATTGATATTGTTCGCATTGGTATCTGCCACTCGCCTGCTCTTGTGACTTTAAAAATCGCAAGTGTATTATTGCAGAAAATGGTTATTTTAGTGAAGATAATGGACTTATAATGGACTCATATATGAAACTATTATTTTAGTTTTCATTTATGTCAAATACGGATGTCTTCTGATAAAATATAATATTGCAAAGCAATTACGGTCTTTACACACTGCCATGTTCTTAAATATGTGATGTTACACATACATTTACTGCATGTGTACATAAATGAAAATAAGCAGTATATTTTAAGTCACGTACTAAGTAAATAGAAGGGCATGTCTTGAACAAATAAGTTTATTTTAAAGAATACCTGAAACAGGTTTTAAAATCAAATGTCAACTACCGGTATGTTAATTAGAAAAAATCCCGCATGAAGAATATAAAAGAAAGGTTTTCAAAACTGCGTTTGAACCAGGATCATTTGAAACAAAAGGCAAACGTAACGGATGTGACTGGTGATTATTACTTATTTACAACTGTAATGTTATGTAAATTTCGTATTCTATGTCTGTTGTTTTATTTTTATTTATTTTTTATGTGGAAGCTCAAAATGAAGCATATTAAGTGTTTACCGTAAACGCCGATTCTATATTTATCGATTTGTTAGCTTAACGCTCATTGTGTTGATACTTAATCATATGTATGTGGATAATATCAAAGTGCGCCAGTTATGAACCTTCAATAAAAAACAACTACGACAAGACTCGAACTCGCAAACTTCTGATTCGACGTAATAAGCCGATTAGGTCATGCGGCCAACATATTCATTTATTTTATATAAATTACAAGAAAACACAATCATCATCATATGATTTAATTTAAACAAATATTCCAAACAATTTTAGATATTTTGGAAAGTTGGCAGCGAGGGTAAGATGACAATACCTGCATAGCTACGATAGTGCGTAAAAACGCTGATTTTTAAACGACATGGTGGTGCTACTTAAGTACGTTACGACTTTCGTCTAATGGTCCAGGCATTAAAATTCCAGGATAGGCAAGCTTCTTTATGTAATGTATGTTTTATTATAATTATTGTTAAGATTAACATTAGTAAATAAAACTACGAACACTGTTAAAAAAAATCAGTTAAAAACTAACCAGAATAATGCATTTTAATGTTCATTTTTTTTAGATCATATTACTGTTAACTAGAACGGAAACCAAACAAAAATCGATTCGGTTATTCAACATTACGTCTTTCTACTTTAACATATTTTATTTGCAGCGTAATTCGAGCGAATCAAGTCTGAATGGACTATTTCATAGTATTAATCAACAGGGCGTTACTTTAAAGGCGATAATATAAGGTTTTCATGTTAAGTCTTTGTTTCAGGGCATAAAGGAATATTATACAAAAAGCCATTCATTCATATGGGGCCTGTATATTGAATTTTTGTTTATCAACTGCATATGTAAAAAAAGAACATGAAGAAAAAAGAGTTAAACAAAAACACATTAATTTAGAGCTGTTTTCAAAACATGTATACCACACCCTGAACCTTTTGCAAAGTCGCTTAGATATGCAATGTTAAGAGATTTGTTTACATGCTCCTGTGACCCTGACATTTGATCTCTTGACATTAAAATCGATAGAGGCGAGCTTGAATGTATAAATTTTGGCTCATGCCTTTGCTTTTTCCCCACAATCGTAACCTTTGTGTGTTCACATTTTAAACCGTATCCGCACGCAATTTTTTCATATGATTTGGAACGGTAAACTTTTGCAGTTTAATTAAAAATAAAAATGTACTGTCTTCGAAAATTGAAATTCAATACAACGATTCATTTTGCAGGGCAAACATGATACTTGTAGTTTTACGTGGCACATTTGAAATTAAACATTGTAGAAAGTTAGAATTGTATGCGTTTTATTTGATATTTACGTATGACCAACCTCACTTTACTTTGGTCTAAACCCTGAATCACATATTTGTTCACCAAGCGATTAACTTTAACAACAAAAAAGAGAATGCAATAATAATCTAATTTTGCAAAATTTATTTTGATATAAGCATATTAAAACATGAGTTAACTGTTTTGTGTCGTAAACAAATAAAAGTAAAACAACATCTGCTGCAACAACAAACATACTTCACTCCAACATAATAAATTAATTAAGTTCTTGTAATTTATTGTTATTTTTCACTTATACGAAGCCTGTTAATTCGTATTACCTGGCTGGTTTGCCAATAATATTAACACCAAGAGTGTCCCTGGTCCGAAGCAATATCTGCTAATGCACTTCCCTTCTGAGAACTCCAGGACGGGGCAAAATTTGGTGCAATGAATGTCGTCTGTATTGGGGACAAACCCGAACGCTGTCAAACTTGCACACGTCACAAGGTCGCTGCTGGTCTAAAATAGACACAGAAAAGTATTTGAAAACAGATTTAGTAAATACAGATTACCATAACGTAATTATTATTTACATCGGAAAGAATGAACCAAAGCTATCAGCAATTGCATAACAATAAGACAGGTCATATATAAGTCTCACTATCTATAAAATGGTACGCACGAGTACATACTTGGTACACACAAACAAATAAAAAAGATATTGCGAAGATTATGTCGAAACGGTCACTTGTCTAAAGTAGTTTGCTACACATCAATGTTCATGATTCATATAGCGGACAACTTTCCTAAGCCTGTTAGCGCATATAAGGTTAAATATGTCTAAAGATTTAGTTTATTATGCGCCGCATAAAAATTGAAATGCCCAGTCATGATTTATAGATTATATTTGTGCGATATGGTATGATATTGATTGAATTTATATGTGTGTACAAAAATAATACGCGTTGCACTGCTCTTTTGAAATCTTTTTTCTAAGCAATAATATAAAGGCTTACTCTATATTCAAAACGTATATTTTTTCGTGTATATATGGTTCATTCCTAAAATATGTTGCATATGAAATTCTGTTTTGCTATCTGAATGTTGTACATCTTAATTTCAAAGAACCCTTATTACAAAAGTTAAAGTTGTCGTAGAAATCAAACGCTCTTAATTAAGAAGTATGTTAAGCGCTGTACTGACGCGCAGCCGAGACGGCCACGAGCGCTGTGACAACAAGTAGAGAGAGCAGAACAACCCTGGTCATCATGTTGCTGTAAGAAGTGGAGTACTTATAATACAGTGGAAGACTGTCAGCACTGATAAACTTTTCCTCTTATCATCAGTTGTTGCAGGTGCGTCGTTTTCTTTGCATACGGTAGTTTGAAGGTAAACACAAATCGGAGCTTCGGTACACAGATAAAAACATTACATGTAAAGTGAATGCGTTCAGTTGACGTTAACAATTGCACAATACAAACAAGTCTTACATGAACGACTAAAGCCCTTGACTTGAATTTATGATAAATCTATCAACACACGAACGCAACATGCATTTGCGTAATGACTTCTAAAATGTACAATATTTGAGATAAGCAGATGGTTTGTGGCAGGATTGTTGCGTGCATGATACACTTAGCATAAAGATCAACAATTGTTAGAACGCTTCCCCGAACATATCGTCTATTTCGAATTGAAGTCTAAGCTAAAATAGTAGGTTCAAATAGAAATCATTAAATGTAACTTTATATAACTACACATAACGTTTTTTTCATGTTGGTTTTCAAAATATTAGCTATTATTTATATTATATTCAGTATTTTTTATTTTGACCGTTAATATTGCTTTGACAACAAAAGTGGTGTGGTCTTGAACATATTAGCTATTATTTACCGTAAATATATATTCAGTATTTTTTTATTTTGACTGTTATTATTGATTTGACAACAAAAGTGATGTTTTATTATCGTATTAAAAGCATTTTGATTAATGATTTAAAAATACAAACAAATTGGTCCACGTATTTTTTTCTAACTTATCAAATTCATTAAGGGGAATATTTGTTATATTTTCGGTATAAAAGAGACCATAATATATGTGTTTTTCATTAAGGTGACCATTATTCAAATGGTTAATTGGACCGTTTTATGTATGTGTATTTTTATCCCCGCTTATATGTATAAAAATAGAACGGATAAACATCTGGGGAACAATTTAAACATCATAATTTAATGCTATTTATCAGACTCGATGATAATACCAATTAAGTATTTGAGTCGAGCTTCCATTTGCATATTAAAGGGGCCTTTTCACAGTTTTTATAAAACTAAAACTCTGAGCAAGCTCGGTCTAAGATTTACCAGTGCTTTGACCGGCTGTATGGACTTTATTTAACATATATAAACAAGAGCTGTGTCAGGCAAGTGCGCTCTATATTTTTTCTGCGTTGATAGGTTTGTGCACAATATCTTTCAGTCCTCTGGTTTAATGGCAACAGGGACATATTTGAAGTTGTAAATATGAAGTAGTTATTTAGTATATATAAACTTGAAACTATTTGTTTTAATAAAAAACACAAAGTGCGATCGGCCAACTAAAAAGATTTTCAACTATATCAACTATTTACCAAGTAGTTTACTTTAATTTCAGTTAATTGTATCCCTAAGGAAAAGATGCTCTATCTTCACCAAAAATACAACCCGATAACTCTAACGAAACTTATTTTTTTTATTTATTTATTTATTTATTTATTTTTATTTTATTTTATTTTAAGAACAAGTTACTATGACCCAAATTACCCCAAAATGAAACCACATGCTTATATTAGCATTTTAGTAAGAAACAAAAAGTACAATTAGAGAAAATCGGATAAATTGTAGATCAGAGTTATAGGCCATGCTATTGATCTAACACATTGATCCCAAAGGTACGTTTTAAGTTGAAATTAAATATATGCAATAAATTACATATATATGTACTTGTTGAATGCAAACTTTTAACTTCCACGCAAAGTTTGACCTGACATATCTAAGAACAACTGGGAACATACTCCTGCTGGTCAATGTTATAGGTCTTGGTCAGTAAATGTTCATAAAGGCCCTGAACAAATACGTAAAGTTTTATTTAAATATCTGTATTAGACAAAGAGATATGACGTTGTTTCACTTTTGTATAGGACAAAATTACATAATTCTTTAAAAAAAAAATTAGTTAAAAGATATTGGCCTTTGTCAGTTACATATTATAGTGATCGTCAAAACGTGTAACGTTTAAATTTAGTATTTGTAGCAGTTACAGAGATATGTATTCGTTACATTAAAACGTCATCATAATTATCACCTTGCACGCAAACCTTAATAGGACTAAACAAGTACAAAAGAGCATATAATCCTGCTTATATTTTATTCAAGCTGAGTCAGTGAACGCTAATAAAGACTCTGAACATATATGTTAAGTTTAATTTATATAATAAATATACAGACATGGATTAGTTGCAAGCAAACGCTTCCCAGAATTTTCTTATTTCAACAAGGTGAATGATTTTTCAAAATTGACTTGACAGTTTTTAAACTTGGTTAGAGACCTCAAACAATAAACCGAAAACACGTTTTCAGTTTCAGATGAATACCTTACATACAAACATTGATATGGGGCTTTGATAAGAAATATTAGCCACAGACCTTCGAAACTAAGCATTACTTTCTTTGGCCTAAAAGTTTATAGCTGGTACACTGATACGAATGTAAATCCCATTTTTTAAACCAGTTGAGAATTGGCAAAAACACAAACGACACGATAATGTCACTATTTATCTCATCGTCGGTTACCCACGACTAATTCATTCTGTTACTCTCCAGCATTAGCCGTGGGACAATATAACCAATACACGCCGTTTTGACCTTATCTGTAACCTCTCAGTAGACCAATGAAATCGCAGTTTACAAAAAGAATACTCTTCGCTTTGGAGGTATCAATGCTTCGCCTACAACAACAACAACAACAATGGCGGCTGCCATAGGAAACACATGTGTGTTTTGTTTTCAAATAATATAAGGGAAAAATTACAGAAATCTTACATCGAACGAATCTTTAAATGACTTTGGCATTATAATAAAACAAATTAATTTAGGGGAAACTGGAAACGCGTGCAATCTTTGTGTTAATAAGCTTAATAGACTTCGAGCATTGGACAACAAATAGAGAGTAAGAGTGCCTGGAAATCGAAAAAAGTGAACTTCTACAAACAATAAAATCCCTGCCGGGGGCGGTTGCGAAAAGCAAAGGTGGCAATGTTACGCCACATGGTTAGTTAACTTATTTTGTTTACTTGTGTTGTTTTGAAGTCGCCATTTAACACCAGTTTCTTCTTTCAGAAGAATACAATTTATCATTATGCTTATTTGTGTGAGCTTCCTAATGATCATATATTGTTGAAATCAATGCAGTGTTTTCAACGGTCCTAAGTTATATTACCACAACTTATTTCTGATAAACATTGTGCAGTCTTCACACTAGTCCAAATTATTGACGCTCTCAAATATTAAGCTACTTTTTATATGGGTAATATTTGGAGTATACAAAGGGGGAAAGACCAAATTAATGGTGGGAATTATTCCTTCTTTTTCTATATTGTTGCGCAAGGATTTTGTGCGCAACATTCACGCCCCAATATAAAACACTCAATATCAACGGATTGCAATAATATGTACATACCTGTGTAGATAATTCATTTCTCGATAATGTTCCGTAGAAATTATGTAATAACACTTTGAATTTTGCACGCCTGATCAATTTAAATCCAACCACTATTCAATTTTTCAATATCTCTTGATTCGCTCGCTGTGTAGATATAAATCGATAACACGACTTCGATGTAAAGCATCTGGTTTAAAGTGGGAGAATAAACAGCGTAAAATACAGTTTGCGTTCGTCTGTTGTGGTGCAGAGCGTTACATAGTAAACCGATGTTATACTTTTCTGGATTAATTTAGCATTAATTTTTTTCTAAATTGACACTTAAAAAGTTTTGAAATAAATTACATCTTTTATTTTTATACTGTACTCAAATAATTTTGATACAGATCGTACAGTATACCGTCCCCCTATGTAACTTAGGATGTAAGTAAATAAAACAACACAGACAGAGGTGCGAAAAAGCCATGCATAAAAACTTGCTGAAACTAAGAACAGTGAATAGAAACTGCACCATATCTGTTTTGAACATATGCTTATTGAATCGACAAAGATTAGCATACTAGATCTAGTTAGGTAAAAGTCGGTGTTAAAAGCTCATGTTAAATTAAATTACGCGTACACTTTACACCGTAATGCCTTCTTCTGATTGGTTCATATTCAAATCAGTTTCATGACCTGGCTACAGGTCAGTGATTGCTTTGCGATTTTAGCAGAAGTTTAACTGAAGATTTTATGCCTTTCCAACTTCAATTCTACGATATTTGAGGTAAAAATGGTTGTGTCATACACAAGTGTACATAAGAAAAGGAAGGACCTTGTGAAGAAACAGAAGGCAAATATCGACAAAGTAATTACACGTTTTGTGGAACGGGGTCAACTTAAAGGGTCTGACAATAGGCACAAAACCATTGAAGTACTTGGGGACAATTTAGATATCACCATAGCACCCACACACATGACAAAGGACACTCAAAGAAAGAGTCTACATTGGTTTTTAACCATGGTGAAACAAAGAAGGGTGACATATGAAGACCTACACATAGAAGGTCCAGCTTCAGAACAACCATGTGTGACAATGATTCCATCATATAAATGGCTTCCGTCAGAGGAAAACATGAAAAGTGTTCTTCATAACTTCAAGTTCCATGTTGCTTGTGTGTTAATGAAGTATGTTGATGTATTTAAACCTCTGATTGATTCATATCCTGAATACATTTCACATCCATTCTTGGAATTCACAAAACAAAAGTCTGTTATTCTGAATACCAATCTTATAGATGAGAGTGAAAATTCAACTCAAGGGATGATAAAAAATTTACAAGATGTACAGGACATGACTGTGCCTGTAGTAGATGGAAATATAATACAAAGGGTTGTATTTGGGGGAGATGTACTCACAAATGAAAGGGCATTTTCTGCCCAACAAGCCATGCAGAACAACTCCACTGATCGTGATCGACTGTTTGGTATGATACATCGGCCTGAAGGTCTCCACCGGCAGTTCAACTTCCTACTCGTAACTCTTCCGTTTTCGAGTTCAACAGTTCTTGTTTTACTGTTCTCATTTTGACGCATGTAAGTTGGTTGCTATTGTTAGAAAATATGGTATTGAAGGTTAAATCCAATAAAATTCCAGGACTGTTTTTTTAAACAAGTGTTTGGTCTCTTGAAATTTAATATTGATTTTAATTCATATTCAATTTTAACAAACTTATATGAAAAATATTCTAAACAAAGAAATTAATAACAACAATAACAAAAAACAGAAAAATCAACTAAGAAATATTTCTTAACCGTCAGTTTAAACTAGTCTCTTTTTGAGACTAGCGAGTCTTTATTTCTGAATAGCATAATGTGTGAAAAGTAACATTGGATTTAGCAACAATACCATGCCATAGTTTAGTTGTATTGTCCCCTACGGGTTTTACCGGAGGGAACTTATGGTTTGCGCTCTGTCCGTCCGTCAGTCTGTCTGTCACACTTTTCTGGATCCTGAGATAACTTTAAAAGTTCTTCATATTTTTTCATGAAGCTTGAACCATAGACAGATGGCAATACGGAGATTATGCATGTCATTTCATTTTGTTCCTACGTCAAGAATTCTGGTTTCTATGGCAACTTTTACTTTAAAAAAATTAATCTGACAATGGTGGAGCCAGTAGGGGACATCATTGATTGGCAATAGTCTTGTTATTTGCGCTTTAAAGAACACATTTAATGTTCATTGGTCAGTTTTCTTAACAAAGGACAAAACATTTAAATCATCAAATTTTGGTTGTTTTCGACTTAGACATGCCTTATCAGATTAATATATTTCTTAAGGTCAATTTATCACATGTAAGATATTTGGTTTTTGGTTTGCATGCATGTTAACTGTCACAAGGACAACATATTTCACAAGGGCATGTATCTGAAAAGGTAATTTTACTATACTCGTTTCTTATTTTTATGCCCCGTGATCGAATGATCAGGGTAATGTTGTTTTTGGCCTGTCTGTCTGTCAATGTGTTTGACCCAAAACTTTAACCTTCGTCATAACTTTTGCAATATTGAAGAAAGCAATTTGATATATGGCATGCATGTGTATCTCATGGAGCTGCACATTTTGAGTGGTGAAAGGTCAAGGTCATCCTACAAGGTCAAAGGTCAAATATATGGCTTCAAAGAAACTATTGCAAAGAATTTCAAGAAACATACAACAGAGTATGGGGATACGACCTTCGAAATATTAGTTACTAGTATTCAACAGTACACTCTTTAGTGAAGGAAAATTGAAATGAACAGTGCGACTTATAAAGTAGTTTATGTGCTTTTATGCTAAAGTCAATATTTTTTTATCAATATAATTCTTATATTTATACAACAATGTTCTGTGTCTTTTTCATGAGATCATTTATTTCTATTGTTTTGTATCTCCATTGTATTTATCAGCTCTTCTACTAGACAAGCAGCTCTATGGACACAGGCTCCATGTACCAGTTACGCAACCTGATTAACCGCAGAGATGTGACAGGACAAAACGATGTTGTGCAAAAATTTCGGTAGTTTTCTAAGAAAACATTCCAATTTTAACAACCGATACATTAAAATTTAATTACCAGAAAATGTAAAAGAGGCTCTATGGGTACTCTTGTAATAGCACACCATGGGTTTATGTAGAATTTGAAATAAGTATTTAAATGTGACCCCATGTTTAAAAATTTAAGGGGTCAAATTGAAAATGCCATTGTCAAAAATACAACATTTACAGATGATCGTTTCTTGGCATTAAATAAATTAACGTTAATAGTTTTATGAATAGTAATCTGTGTTACAAGATAAAACCTAAAGACAAATACTTTTTTTCTTTTATTTATATCAAATGATTTAGAAGTTGCTCTATGTTTCCATGGATAATTTTCTAAAAACAATATATTGCTTTGGCAGACCAGCTGTTAAATAAACTTCTATATATATATACCCGGTATTTATGTTGGAAAATTTGACCACAAAATTGAATACTTTGCTTATTGTTAATTATCTTTGCAGGCCACATCAGCAGTTCCTTGAGGATGTTACAGACAGCTACATTGTTGCAGCCTACCTTGATGTTATGGAAGACTGCTGCTCCAACAAAAAACAACCTGTACATTTACAAAACAAGGAACAACATATCGAGTTTGCAGAAAAAATATCCCAGAAGGTTATGGACTGTTTTAATCTTGGTGTTACTGAAAATTCAAGTATTTCAAGAATACGTAGTGACCTTGAAGCAATACACGCTGATGAACAGAAGCTTTTTGCAATGAGAGTAAATGACCAGTACCCATGTGCTTTGTGTGGAAAATCTTTCACCTCACTTGTTTGGTTTAAGAAACATTTAACTAACAAACACCATTGGAAGCTCCATCAAGCAAATACCAATGAACATTGTAATAATGCAGTCGGACAATTCCAAGTCATGTCTCTTCTTTTTAGGGACACATGTGATTCGTACAAAATGTGTGACGGTGAAAGATCAGTATGCAACGCCCATTTTGAGTGGCTTTACGATTCTGCTTTGAAACACTCTAAGTATAAAATTTGGTTATGGCGCATGATAACATACCCGCTGTCAATTCTGGGTTTCCGAGAAAGTTTTGATTGAATACTAATGGAATATTAGTGTTAATTTGAATGGGGGAATTCGCAACAACATTCCTAATAACAATGCAGTAGAAATACAGGTCAATAACATAAAAAGATAACTGAACACACAAGGAGCAAACAAGTAATATGAATCAGCGAAACAGATATGCATGACAACACAAGTTATTCACGCTATCAAGCAGAATCTAATGAGAACGTCCAGAACAGCAAAGTCAAAGAGTACAAGGCCTGAAGCGGACAAAAGTGGTGATATTATGAAAATGGTTGAGTTTCTCAGACAAAAAGGTGCAACAAAAAAATGTGTGCTGGAATAGTTTTCAAAATTTTAGAGAACCTTTGAGTGGTATTAATGCTGAGGAACTTCACGCATGGCTTGGCGAGCAGAAAAAATTGCAAATACGTTTATGTAAATCATATAGTAAACCACTGTGCACTAGTAGTTTTTAAGTGATGACTAATTAACTAAATCAGTAATTGTGACTTTCAGTGTTACAAATAATGAAAAATCTTTTATCTTAACATTTTGATGTCAGACAATATTCTGGTGAACATTTGTAAGTTAACTGGTACATTTACATGTCATATGCATGTTTCATTACAGTATGATTTTAATGCAGAGTTTGCTGAATTCAAGTCTATTATTAGTCGGCTGTTTTCGAAGAAAACCCGAGGTATTGTCATAGCCAGCTCGTCCGCGTAGCATTGCGCAATAAGTTTTGCAATATTGAAGATAGCTACTTGATATTTGGCATGCATGTGTATCGCATGGAGCTGCACATTTTGAGTTGTGAAAGGTAAAGGTCATCCTTCAAGGTCAAAGGTCAAGTAATTTTTTTTTGTTAAATTCAAAACTGCACCCACAGCCGAGCGTTGGCATTCCCTGGACGGTGCTCTTGTTCTTTATTAATGTAACCTTTATGCTTTGAAACGTACTTGTTAGACTTCTATTTCAAACATGTTTATGCCCCTAGCATTTTTATGCGGAAAGTTGATGATGATTGCCCGGTCTGTACTTCTGTAACAGGTTATGTGACCTTATTGCATATTTAACTATTGATTCTTATTTTTTTATCTGTGATGTTTCATCCATTATCTTGCTGCATTTTATTTTATTGTGCATTATATGTATCTGCATCTGGAAGTGTTGACACTCGTTGTGCTAATGCAGAATTCAGTGCTGAAACTTGAAAAGATTTTTTTGCCAATATCAAATGGTATTAGTTTACTTCTATAACAGTTTCACATTTCAATACTACTGGCATGTCCTATCAGTTCATGATGGGTTCTTAACAAGGTTAGCATGTTAAATGATGCAAATTGTATAATTATTTTATTGTGGTAATTTGGAAGTTTATTACATTGACGCATGTGTGGTTATTTGTTAAAATTGGCATTCTTTTTCTCTGTTATTCAAATGTTTACATGTATGTAGTGAAACATTCAATTTATACATGTAGCAGACAAATAAATCGGTAATATTTCTATTTTGGGTTTTATTTTTTGAAGTACATGTTGAACAAACACAATTAAACAAGTAAACGCAGAATTCTTTAAAAAGTGCGAAACTAGCAAATATTTAAAAGTTGGTTATACAAAAAGTAATACAGTAACTTGTTCTGATTAATAAGGCAGCTTATAATGCATATTGATAATTATTCCAGAAGGAGCTTATAAAACACTGGGGGTCATTCCATCAAAGATCGTACGACAATATTAATGTACGACTTAAATTTGAAAAGTGAAACATACAAGATGATGATAAATATCCACACAAAACATATTCCGACGGTAAAATAATAATATGCCTTGGTGTTTTGCAATAATGTTTTTTTTAAATATGTATCGTATTCTAAATTTGTCGTACAATGTTTGTTGAAA
This sequence comes from Dreissena polymorpha, assembly GCF_020536995.1. Lineage (NCBI taxonomy): Eukaryota > Metazoa > Mollusca > Bivalvia > Myida > Dreissenidae > Dreissena > Dreissena polymorpha. The sequence continues at coordinate 13,245,301 of NC_068369.1, forward strand.
CCGTCCCCTGGACCTGATAAACAAATTAACAACTATGTGCTATGAAGTATGTGTGTTTAAAGCTTAATAATAAGTTACATGTATTAAAGTATCCCAGCATACACTTGGGAATTTTATTTCACTGCTTCTGAATATCACAATTGGTGTCTTACAAAGAAATCTTTCAGAAAGCTTGATATCATAATTACAGTGAATTTTCATCATTTTATGACCAATTTAAAGATAAAATTGACAAATAACCTTTTCCAAATTATTTTTTTTAAACCTAAACAACATGATGTAAAATATTGTGGTTTTTTTTAGTTCTTGGGTGAAGATTTTAAATTAAACCACTTAAAATATCATCAGTACAGTTATTCCAAATGGATGCTTCTATGGACAAGTGTGTATCGATAAAAAGTATTTTATTCTTTCAAACAAAACTAATATGAAAATGTCCCAAAACAATTAAAATGTGTTAAGGTTGCTACAGTACATTGTATATGTCAGGTGACATACCTGATTAATCACATATTATTGCCGAAAACGGATGAAAATGAACAAATGTAATGCCTAAATGGCTACAAATAATATCCATTCCATTAACTCCTGCCACATTTTGAATCACCACTTACGTTATTCTTCATATCACTATCAATTCCTTTACACTGTCTGCCACAATATTATAAAAGTGCCATCGCCTGAGTTCCATCTGTACCTGCACTTCCCAACTGCTGAACAAAGTATCCATGTTCTTCGGAACCCCATAGTTTATTACTTGATTTAACCCTTTAAAATTAACGCCCATGCCAGCAGCACTAGTTGCCACTAACAGTCTAATCAAGCCATCATCATGTCCCATGTCTTTTTTTATAACCTTGACATTTTCTGCAGTCTGGGAATGATACTCCTAACTTTTCAAACCACTCGCGAAATGGCTCCTTCTCCTGCTCACTGTCTGCCTCTCCCCTAAAAATAAGAAGTACATGAACTTGTAAGTCTTTATTTGTGATGCATATTTAATTCAATCACATGCCTGACTCATTTTGAAATAATAATATGACATGTATTACTAGCCAACAATATTTGTTTTTTATTTAGACCGGCTCAAATACTGGTAATATGTCACATGTCCTAAGCAGTTTGACTAACATGAAGACTTTTACTATCAAATAAAGAATACAAACTCCATAAACATAAAACCACCTATCAGGGAAAGTTTCATGTTTCATGATGGTTGAGAAAGAACATATGACTTTAATTGTTTGTAAGATTTACTACAATAGTATAAGAATGTCTGCAACATTTTTTCTGATGATTCAGAAAACAATATGACTGCCAGAGTGTCAAAAATGTTTCACATTGACAATAGTTTATATAAGAAGAAAATAAAACAGCCCCACCCCTTGACCGCCATGTTGTCCAGAAGAGTAGCAATACTTTCGAGCCGAGATATCAAGAGAATAAATATTGTGAACAAGTTTTATGTTGATATATAAAATCTGTAAACCATAATGCAACCCCCCCCCCCGCCCAAGCTCGCTTTTTTAAACCCGCCCTAACTATTCTGAAAAAAATGATCACTCAATGTGGCTACTAGTGTCAACAATGTGAATGCCAATATTGTTCAAAATGTAAATGCTGCACGTTAGACGACGCTGTACAAATGACAGACAAAAAAGTGATCACAAAAGCTCCCGATGAACAATATATTCTATTATCTATTTTCCTTCTTATACAAGGTGCAAGAAAACTTGCAAGTTGGCGCACAAACTTTACAGGTTTTTATAACATCTTGCAATTTGACAAATGTCGCAAATTCTTAAAATGTCATATAAATGTTAAAATGTAAAAAAAACTATATGTTTTTGTTACTAAATAAAAACCCTTCCCAAAGAGACCCTTTTTACGAAGATAACATTTAAAAAAAATTAACCTTATAAATACTAATTTATATAAATTCTTCGATTAATTTACAAACAATCCAAGAAATATATGTTCAATAAACATCAATCCTGATATGCTTAATGTTTACACATAATTCTTAAAATAATTACAAGTAACGTATTAAGTTATATTATCTAATTAGTAATTAACAAGACTATTGCCAAGCTATAAAAGTCCCCTACAGGCTCCACCATTGTCAGAAATTCCAATATTGTCAGAATATTTTTTTTATTTGTTGCCATAGCAACCAGATTTTATTACGTAGGAACAAAATGAAATGACGTGCATAATGTCCATATTGCCATCTAGCCGTGTCCCACGTTTCATGAAAAAATATTAAGAACTTTTAAAATTATCGCATGACTCTTAAAACCACCATTTTCAGCAGTATTTTAGTCTATTTGTTGCCATAGCAACCAGAATTTTAGACGTAGGAACAAAATGAAATGACGTGCATAATGTCGATATTGCCATCTATCCATGTTCCAAGTTTCATGAAAAACTATTAAGAACTTTTAAAGTTATTGCAGGACCCAGAAAAGTGTAACGGACGGACGGACAGACAGACAGACGGAGCACAAACCATAAGTCCTCTCCGGTGAAACCGGTAGGGGACTAAAAATACACACTGTAAATGTGCTGGTAAAATTCTGAGCCTCGTTGTCAGCTATGTGTTTCAAGCCAGACTTCGCAATGTCTATTGCTAACCACGCCTTCAACCAGTTTGTCCTTTCCTTATCGTTAAACTCATCAGCTAAACTTGCCATTTTGTAAGCAACACAAATGCCTTAAGGAGAGTCAACTTCCGTCACACGTCCAGGCCATTTTTGTCAGTGTCGCCTTTAAAATATAAATAACATATTTTAACGCACAGTGCAAAAATTCAAACTTACCGCAAGGCATTGTTCTGGCCATTTTGTGAACAAATGCAATTTCTGGATTGGGTTTTTTTTTGCAAAAAATCCACTAATTTGGGAAAAAATAATTTACTATAATATTTTCTTGAATACGGATTTTTTTACAATTTCAGTTTGGCAATGGGTCACTTTAATGGATCCATCGATACATGTATGCCAGGAAAAGGCCTGAACACTTGCACACAACAGACATGTTATGAAAAGTCAGATGGAAGGTGCACACTAATTAATGTAACGCTTGCGCACAATAAGTAGTATTCTATGTACTATTATCCTTTATTAAAATTCTGGATATATTTAGGCTCTGGAAAAATTGTGAATTTAACGAATAACCTTTAATTGTGACTTTCACCTTTGGCCTAGGAACCTGTTTTTTTGCATGTGACACTTCGTCCATTTGCCAGTGAGATTTCTAAATTTAGGGCCAGTAAAAGGATCCATTCCCAGTGGTTAAAGTATATTATTTTCCCAAATGTGACAAATAGTATCCCCATTAAATGTTTCCAAATCTTTTTTTTTTAAATAAGTCTTAACATTGAATTTATCTCCGATCAAGGAGATTTCAAAAAAAGAATTTTTATTTCATAAACATCTCACAAAGCATATAACTAGAATCTACGATTTTTTCCCAAAAAAAGGCCTGATGTGGCAATATTTGTTGATTTAAAAAATCCCAATTTGGTCCATTTTGTCGATCAAAATGTCCAAATTTGCCATTTTATTGATAAAAAAAATCCCAATTTGACCAGTTCCAAAATGGCTTGAAAAAACCCTGTTTTTGTTCAAATGGTCATACATGTATAAAAATGGTTCATGTGAAATAAAAATTCATACCATTTTCATAAGCGTTCTTTTATAATAATCTAATCTAAGCTTTAGTTATAATTGTATACAAGGTTCGACCAAAACGTTTTTACAGGAAGACTACTGAACAGCTCCTTTTGAAATCTACTAGCCTGAATGTGATGTCTTCTAGACCATAATTGACTGAAAAAATCAACATAAGTATGAAACTTTTAAATCAATTGGTTTATCAGAAAATAGAGTGCGAAGGAAGACCTACTTTGATGCATATAGTAAATTTAATAATAAACAATGGACAAGTGAATTTAAATTTAAATTGAATGCAATACAAAGAAATATACAAAACAATGTTTTATTGCGTCATTCACAGTAATGAAAAAAACCAGGAACTGATGTTCTGTCCAAGCTGGATGAAGATCAGACTATAAATGTGACTTTTAGAGTATTAACAAGTTTTAACCTCAGCCATATATGGAACAATGCCCCCCCCCCCATGGTTGCCATGTTTTTCAACCAACTTGAACCATTTTCGAAGTTGTCCAAGATTTTATTGGTACAAATCTTCTGACCAAGTTTATTGAACATCAAACAATAAATGTGGCCTCAAGAGTTATAAGTGTTACTACAGCCATCCAACTCTATATTATAGGCACAAGAGCTGTTTCCAAAGGATGACATATGCCCCCGAAAAACGCTTTGATAGAAGTTATGCGCATTTTTCAAAACCTAAACGCAGATTTCGAAACCTAAACGTGGACCCTAAGTTGATTGGTCAAGGTGAAATGGGTTAAAATTTGTGTGCCTATGGAAAGGCCTTGTCCATATACACATGCATACCAAATTTGAAGGTTACATCTGAAGCGACATAGAAGTTATGAGCATTTTTCAAAACCTAAACTCAGATTCGAAACCTAAACGCGGACCCTTAGTTCAAGGTCAAGGACAAAGGGGTCAAAATTTGTGTGCTTATGGAAAGGACAAATACATATGCATACCAAATATGAAGGTTACATCTGAAGCGACATACAAGTTAATTATGAGCATTTTCGAAACCTAAACTCAGATTTTGAAACCGAAGCGCGCACCCTAAGTTCAAGATGAATGTCAAAGGGGTCACAATGTTTGTACGTATGGAAAGGCCTTGTCCATATACACATGCATACCAAATATGAAGGTTACATCTGAAGCGATATAGAAGTCATGAGCATTTTCCGAAACCTAAACGCAGATTTTGAAACCTTAACGTGGACCCTAAGTTGAAGGTCAAGGTCAAAGTGGTCAAAATTTGTGTGCGTATGGAAAGACCTTGTCCATTTACACATGCATACAAAATATAAAGGTTACATCTGAAGCGACATAGAAGTCATGAGCCTTTTTCGAAACCTAAACGCAAAGTGTGACAGACAGACAGACAGACAGACAGCGACAGACAGACGGACAGTCCGATCACTATATGCCCTCCTTCGGAAAATTCCCCATTCCCTGGCGTACCGCATGTTTTTCAAGCAACCGGAACCATTTTTCTACTTGTCCAAGAATTTATCGGGACAAATCTTCTGACAAAATTTCATGAAGATTGGACCATACATGTGGCCTTAAGAATGTTAATAAGGTTTTTTTCATATCCATAAAAAGAAAAATGCCCTCCCCTGCTGGCCATGTTTTTCAACTAACCAGAACCATTTTAAAACTCGCCCAAGATATAAGTGGCACAAATTTTATTACTAAATTTCATGTTGACCCCGCACGACTCAGGACAGTGTTTTTTATGGAAATTTCGGGGCCGATATTCGGCCTTATTCCCCTCAAAAAAGAGTACCCGTATATATTTTCCCCAACTATGTAGAAAAAATCCCCTACAGCAGTAAAAAAAAATAAAAAAAATTTTTAGAAAAAAATCTCTTCTGATAAATATATCTCAACTTTATTTTCATGTGTATTCATAAAATAAATATCATGACATATAAAAGAGTGAATTTTCAATTTTCCCCTTTTCCTTAAAAAACTACGCGTGTTTCCCCTTTGGACAGGCCCCGCCACCATTCCCCTATTTTTGAAAAAAACACTGTCACAGACACCGGACAATATAAGGAGATCACAAAACAACACCATGAACACATTGTGCTTCGTTGAGCTCAAAAAATTATTGACAGTATGTAAGATTGCAATATTAATATACACTATTATAAAACAAATATAATCATAATTATATTTACTTTATTTTTTTCTCAAAATCAATTTTACCGGTATATTAATTTGAATGTCAATATTTTTAAAGTGAAAAGAAAAGTGCTTCCTGACCTACATGCACTACAATCCAACTTCATGGCTTTGAATTTGCTTACTGTAATGAATAAACATCATAACTATTCTTCAGTTGTATAGTACTTTCATTATTGTTTTTTTTTAATGATATTCATCATTGTCTTATGCTAATTCAACTAACTGTGAACACATTACACTGCTTTTTTGTTCTGTACTTACAATCATTCACAAGTATTATTGTAAGCAATACGATGCAAACTTGTCTATACCAAAAAAAAATCAATGAACCTTTTTTATTTGCTTATTTCTTTCACATATTCTCTACACGGGTTTATTATATAAATCAAACATACATTATGCAATTATGTAAATTAAGATCTATTATCAAGTATGTGCTTAGTTGCTTACACCACAAACATGATATGAAAGCTTATGTTATCAACACACGAAAGTATTTAAACATGTTGGAGTGTTTCACTTAACCGCCTTTTTTTTATTAACCGGTGCCGCAGTTTTACATTTTCAATACGTCAGTTTGTACCTATATTGATTTTACATGGCATCGCGCAGGCGCTGACTTTTCCGTTTGTCACTGTTGAACGTTTCAGTCCAATCGTTCTTTATGTTCAGTGTTTTTTATGGCAATTTCGGGGCCGATATTTGGCCCCATTCCCCTCAAAAACGAGTATATATTTTCCCCCTATTTTGTAGAAAAAATCCCCTCCAGAAGTTTTTTTAAAAAAATAGAAAGAACTCTAATCTTTAGTGTGTCTTTATCATTGTACAATGCTAAACCGGCTTTCCGTACTTTATATTTTCATGCAACTGGATGCGCAATCGATGACGTATATCGTGTGACGTAGTTTCTCTGACAAAACATTCCAGCTGGAGCTAAATTCTCTGGATGTTAAGGAAATGTCGGACGTGGTATTTTAACAGTTAGTTATTTGTTTAAGGCATCGAACGAATGCAAAACATATTTCGGATTGTGTGTTTATCATACATAATGTAAACTTCGATAGAAATACAATAAAATAGTGTAATTTAAAATAAGTTTCGATAAAGGGATGGAATAATAGAAAATGGAAGTGAATATCGTTTCGACTTTATTGTAATAAACAATGGGTTAAGGTTGGCATTTAGGTAAGCATGTCGTTTATTCTAAATTAAGTTGTTGTTTTTTACTGTTGTTAAAGCTGAAATAGTGCCAATGCTGTTCAATAAAACGCTTCAACAAAGTGCACATTTAGTGGTGTCTAACCCCGAACGGTCCATATACAAAAAATTGTGACAGGTCCATTTACTCTTAGGTTTCTTTATCGCATTTTACAGACTGAAACCGGTCATATAGATATAGAAGGACCAATATCTCTGAGGTGTAATATTGATCAATATATCTCAAATTTATTTCATAAACAACTATCAAAGTATATAAAAAATTAATATGATTTTGAATTATTATTAATTTAATGTTGACAAAATCATTGATATATATTTAAGAAAAAGGGCAGAGAAATTCAGCTGTGATTATTACATTCATACATAGACGTCGACATGTGTATTCATATAATATTAAAATAGCATAACATATAAAAGAGTGATTTTTTTTGTTTTCCCCTTTTCCAAAAAACTACGCGTTTTTCCCCTTCGGATGGGCCCCGCCACCTGTCTTGTGAAAAAAACAATTAATGTTTTATGTTTGACTGAAAGGAAGATTGAGAGAAGGGTTCTTATTGGGTTGTTAGTTCACGCTTTTCTTCCTTCCCCGCCAAATTCCTTCGTCCCTCACAACCCTTGATAACTTTCACAAGTTAAGATGGCATAAATTAACTTAGAGATCTAGTGCTCTTTATAATTACTTAAAAGGATAATTATATTTATTAATTAACCAGACATTGTGGAAAGCAATTTTATATTATTCTTTATATTATTGATGTATAAATAAACTTAATGGGACGCGCTGCAGAAAACAATACAAATACATGTATTGTTTTTCTGCGGCGCGTCCCATTAAGTTTAATTGTGATATTGATATGTGTAATCTTTGTATTGTGTGTAAATGTTAGATTGTTTTATATATTTCTAAATTAATGTTATATCTTTTTAGGCCCGTTTCATACGGAACAATTTCGAACTTATGCCAGGACTGTGTTGCTCTTAAAAAGCACACCTGTGACACTAATAAAAAATGTGTAACCTGTTGCCAAAAAAGTAGTGATTGTTTAGTTATGAAATGAATATCCATTTGGGATCGGGTTCGTTTGACGACCTTTTTTACATACCAGAAAAAAACTGATTTCAACTGTGCTTTAGGTACTTTAACGGAACGCGTGCACTTTCGGTAACTCTAGTAACCCCTGCAATGCATATAAACTAAAGGTTAAAGGGATCTTTTCACGGTTTGGTAAATTGACAAAATTGAAAAAAGTTGTTTCAGATTCGCAAATTTTCGTTTTAGTTATGATATTTGTGAGGAAACAGTATTACTGAACATTAACCATAGTCCAATATAGCCATTATATGTATCTTTTGACGATTTGAAAACCTAAAAATTATAAAGCGTTGCAACGCGAAACGATTGAATAATTTCGAGAGTTCTGTTGTTGTCGTTTAAATTTACGAAACTACGAAAATTGCTTATATAAGGTATAAAATACTTAAACTGTGTATACCCGGCGGAATAGCCGAGAGGGCTCATGCGTTTTTACTTCAGACTAACTCCAGGACTCCGGGAATCACTGGTTTGAGCCCTGGAACCGGCTACTTTTTTTCCATTTTTTAATTTTATTCTTGATTTTTTACTGGAGCTTTTAAGATCCAATGTTTACATTGATCAATATAAAGCATTTAATGGCAAACTTCAAAATATGCCAAAATCTGTGAAAAGGCCCCTTTTAATTGTAGAACGTCAACGGAAGTTTTGGGTTATCGTCCACATTTATCTTTGAAAAGTCTAAGATAAGAGTGTTGATGATAAATATTTATCTGAGCCTATAATAGTAAAGATATGGGAATGAATTTATCCCCTTCTTTACATACTAAATAGTAGTTCTTTTGGCTTGATTTTATTAATCATTTGACATTTTATGCGAACATACAAACAGCACTTCCTGGTAAAGCCTTAAAGGCAAAACCATGTTAAAAATATCTTACGTGTGTCTATAAACTGGAATTCAATCAACCCAATACATGTTTAAAAACATGATGCCTGTCACAAATGACATCAAATTATGTGCTGTGTGGAGAAATGTTCAAAACGAATGTTCAAAACGAAACATATCTGATAAGAAATTGTTTTGGGTGGAAGTGGTGAAATGACGATTTGAGCAAAGAGAAAGAAAAGGTTCAAATGCACTGATTGTCACTTTAACTATTTTTCTAAATGAAATTGATGTTTTAGTGTAGAAATGCTTCAAATTTGTTATGTTTATTGAGAAAAAAACACGTTATGCATCAATTCAAATATGTATTGAACATATGCCATAAATATGCGAGGATAGGGTTAGGGTTATATATGAATATTTGTCATATATAATCGAGGAGATAAGGCTTGATTATTTCAAGGGACCTTTTCACAGATTTTTGCATGTTTTTGAGTTTGTATTTAAATGCTTTCAATTAATAAATGTAAACCTCGGAACTAAAGTGTTCCATAATAAAGCAAACTGAACCCCAAGAGTTATCCACACCCAGGCTCGAACCAGTGAACCTTGGAGTAACAGTCTAGCGCATAAACCACTCGACGATCAGTGCTCACAAGGTACAAGCTGTACTTTATAGCTTATACCAGCAATCCTCGTAATGTCACAAAATAAAACAATACCATCAGAACTTTTCAAATTATGCAATTATTATGATTATGATTATTATTACTATTATTATTATTATTATAATTATTATTATTATTATTATTATTATTATTATCATGATTATTATCATTATAATTATTATTAGTAGTAGTAATAGTATTATTATTATTATTATTATTATTATTATTATTATTTCTATTACTATTCTTATATTTATTTATTAATTTATTTATTATTATTTTTATTATAACTCTTATTGCTATCATTATTTTTATTATTATTATTATTATTATTATTATTATTTTCTAATATTATTTCTAATATTATTATTATTATTATTATTATTATACTTTCTTCATGGCGCATTATATACACCTGTGATGTCTTTTACCAGTTAATCCATTAATAGGCAATAGCGATTAATTGCGTTTAAAAAAGCACACACAATCTTATGACTAACGAGCTCTACTCTGGGAACCGAGGCTTAATGCATGTGCGTAAAGTGGGATCCCAGATTATCCTGTTTTGTTCGCATAGGCTTTTTTCCGCTGTTTTGATATTTTACGTTTAAAGGACGTCTCTTCTTAGCGAAAATCCAGTTAAGGCGAAATGTCACGTTCCTGACGAGCATTATTAAGCGGCCTTTTCACAGATGTTGGCATGTTTAGAAGTTTGTCATGAAATGCTTTATATAAATGTAAACATTGGATCTAAAAGCTCCAGTAAAAAAAACATATCGTGTTATTTCTTAAAATTTGACGCGACGGAATTCTGCGTTGACAAGTCTTTGAGCAATTATTTGACCCAGCATTTGTAAAAATATTGCAAAATATGTACATTTCCAGAAAGGCAATTCATTTCTGCGTTGAATAAGACCATGTTCATGAAAATCGCTGCACAATTTATGAAGTTATTGCTGTACAAATATATAGTTGATAGTGTTCGAAATGCGTTATTTTTCCAGATAAGTTGATTTTTCGTTAAAATTCTATTATTTTTCATTCAAAATGATGTTTTTACTAGTTTATATCATAGCCACACGATAACCACATGTGTGTTAATGATCTATAAAAAGTTTTACATTCAATACCATAATACATATATCGAGAACGAAAATACATTTGCTTTACTATACGTTTGTTTATTTGTAGCTCATGTAACATAAGAAACATATAATAATTAAGATTAACAATTAAGACATCGATCCTTTTTCACGTTCAACAAATCACACCAAATACACTTTCGCGCTCTATTGCATATTCATAGATGCTTATTTCCCAGCACCGAAAGTCTGGTGTTGTTGTTTGTTTTATAAATACAGGGTTTGTAGTATTTGTTTAAAAATACCACATTTAAAAAGATTAAGAACTGTCTTTCTTGTCTAAAGATAATACAGAATTTGGTCCAAAATGTGTATTATGAAACTCAATTCAATGTATCAACCTTTGTTGTATATATGCTGATGAACAAGTAACAGTTATATATCACAATAAAGTCCAGCTTTAAAACACACACGCTTAAATAACAACATCAACAATAAAAGAAAAATATGATAACAATAACATTATTATAGATACGCCAGTTGCGTGTCCTCTGCGCATGTCTAGATCAGTACGCAGGTCTAGACCAGTCCGCCTTTGATGCCTCTGTCCTTGAAGATCAGGATTGCGAAGATGATCATCGCGAGCTGAATGAAACAACATTATTTGTATGTAGCAAGGATATATTAGGTTACTAGTATTTATATTATATTTTGAGCGATTCTCACAGTCGCCATGCGTCGTGTGGCGGTGCATTGGAAAATACATATTGTAAGACGCGACCGCCGAATGAAATATGATAATTTGTGTACTTTGACATGGTGTTGCTCAACTAAAAGGCCAAATTTTAAAGCTTACCTGGCACGCCAAACAGTTGCCAATGACTGACCACAAAGCTTACCTGACACGCCCAACAGATGCCGATGACTGACTACAAAGCTTACCTGGCACGCCCAACAGATGCCAATGACTGACCACAAAGCTTACCTGGCACGCCCAACAGTTGCCAATGACTGACCACAAAGCTTACCTGCACGCCCAACAGATGCCAATGACTGACCACAAAGCTTGCCTGGCACGCCCGACAGATGCCAATGACTGACCACAAAGCTTACCTGGCACGCCCAACAGTTGCCAATGACTGACCACAAAGCTTACCTGGCACGCCCAACAGATGCCGATGACTGACCACAAAGCTTACCTGGCACGCCCAACAGATACCGATTGCTGGCTACAAAGCTTACCTGGCACGCCCGACAGTTGCCAATGACTGACCACAAAGCTTACTTGGCACGCCCAACAGATGCCAATGGCTGACCACAAAGCTTACGTGGCAGGCCCAACAGATGCCGATGGCTGACGACAGAGCTTACCCGGCACACCCAATGAAAGCCAATCGCTGACCACAAAGCTTACCTGGCACGCCCAACAGATGCCGATGGCTGACGACAGAGCTTACCCGGCACACCGAATGAAAGCCAATGGCTGACCACAAAGCTTACCTGGCACGCCCAACAGATGTCGATGGATGACCACAAAGCTTTCTTGACACGCCCAACAGATACCAATGGCTGACCACAAAGCTTACCTGACACGCCCAGAAGATGCCTATGACTGATAACAAAGCTTACCTGACACGCCCAACAGATGCCGATGACTGATCACAAAGCTTACCTGACACGCCCAACAGATGCCGATGACTGATCACAAAGCTTACCTGACACGCCCAACAGGTGCCGATGACTGACCACAGAGCTTACCTGACACGCCCAACAGATGCCAATTACTGACAACAAAGCTTACTTGACACACCCAACAGATGCTGATGGCTGGCCACAAAGCTTACCTGACACACCCAACAGATGCCAATGGCTGACCACAAAGCTTACCTGACACACCCAACAGATGCCGATGGCTGACCACAAAGCTTACCTGGCACACCCAACAGATACCGATGGCTGACCACAAAGCTTACCTGGCACGCCCAACAGATGTCAATGGCTGACCAGTTGCCAATGACTGACCACAAAGCTTACCTGACACGCCCAACAGATGCCAATGACTGACCACAAAGCTTGCCTGACACGCCCAACAGATGTCTATGGCTGGCTACAAAGCTTACCTGGCAGGCCCAACAAATGTCAATGGCTGACTACAAAGCTTACCTGACACGCCCAACAGATGCCGATTGCTGACCAGTACTTTTCCTGCTGCAGTGTCACTAGTTTCTCCCAGACACGATCTACGCAGTTCTGGAGTGGATGAAGTCATATTTTGACATTCCGAATGTAAGGCATTCCGAATTATCGGTTTAATTAGTTTCATTGTTTGTGTTATTTATCTGTATTTGTTAATTGTTTGATGATTATTATACAATTAAGTCTTAATAAATTTATCATAAAACAAGAAATATATTAATATTATAACCACAGAAACAATATTGAACAGAAATAATTGTGACCATAGGCTTTCTTTATTTTCAGCAAGCGATCAATTGCTTTCATCAATAAACGTTGGTAAAACACGACAATAGGAGTTTGTGTTCCTAAAATTATATTTTCGAAAATATGTTTTGATACTTCATCGTTGATTTTTTTACTATAGAATGAACGCTTGCTTACATTGTTATAGTTCGATTTTGCTGCTATTTCGCCGACTGCATCATAACTGGTATCAGTCGAGTCCCCGGCACACTCTTTAACCTCTGCATCTGTACTCGGCAAGGATTTACAGCATGCGATTGGCGTCAGGACGTTCGCTTCCTTGCTGGTTTTCCACGCTGTGTTATCGTTGAAATCCGTGTAGGCCCCAGCACCACAACAGTCAAACTAAATAAAAATAATAATTCAAATAAATTCGAATCTCTTTCTGGGAAAACGGGGCTTAATGCATGTGCATAAAGTTTCGTCCACGAATAGCCTGTGAAGTTCACACAGGCTAATCAGGGACAACACTTTTCCCCTAAACTTGATTTTCGCTAAGAAGACGCTGTATATAAACGAAAACTATAATACCAGTGGAAAGTGTCTTCCCTAATTAACATGTGCAGATTGTACATGCTAATTTGGGACGATGCTTTACGCACATTTATGAAGACCGGTTTTCCAAAAGTGGGCTCAATTCTGAAAAAATAATATGAGCCACGTTCTGAGAAAACTGGGCTTAATGCATGCGCTTTAAGTGTCGTCACAGATAAGCCTGTGCAGTCCGCACAGGCTAACCAGGGACGACGCTTTCCGCTGTTATGGTATTTTTCGTTTAAAGAAAGGAAATCTAGTTTAAGCGGGAAGTTTCGTCCCTGATTAGCCTGTGCGAACTGTCATATTAGCATAATATGTGTATTCAAATATAGTTGCGCATCCATATACCTTATATAACATATGGTTTCATTCAAGTTTATTACAATTTTTTTGATTTTTTAAATCAATTAATTCAAGAGATTTGGAATTAATTGAATTATTATCTGCTCCCGAAACCGGTCGTGAGTAATCTGATATATGACAGATGTGTTTGTGTTTATTGAAATAAACACAATCAAATACAAATAAAACAGACAAAAAAACATGCAACTTCTCATTACAATTGCAATGGCTTTTCTAAGTAAATATTTCACATGCATTATACTTTACAAATCTATCCACGATTCAACCCCTCCGCATATTGGCGACCTTATACGATTTGTTACAAACACATAATTTTAAGTTAATATTGATAGCAAATAGCGATATCAAGCAATTCAAACGCATGATATAAATTTTCTGAAAATATCGTTTAAGTTACTCTGGTATGGTGACATTGAATAAAAATAACCAGTCTGTATTCGACATTCTGTAACAAAAGAAACTTTGTTAAACCAATCTTTAGAAGAAATCTATTTCCAATACGCAATACGAAACATTATCTTTACATAATGGTAAACTCGTTTAAGTTTATTTGCTTTAAAGTAATAGGCATTGGCTGCTCTCGTGAAAATGATTCACGTGGACTTCAATATAACCTTAAGTTTTCGAAAAAAAGAGCTTTCGTAACTTCAGACGGAAAAAAGGAAATGTTGTGAGCGTGGTCATTTTAAAGCAAGGTGCCCCTAACGTTTCATTTAATTGTATTATCTCTAGTAATATAGTCAAAAACAAAACTCAGAAAATACCTTAAGGTTATGAGACAAATGAAAAATGAACATAAGAAATTCAAAAACGATTGGATGCATATTCAGACAAACAAAATGGCACTTATGACTAAGAAAAAATGTAAAACCTATATTTTTGTTTTCATAAATGTGTTTTGTTCTGAGAAAACTGGGCTTAATTCATGTGCGTAAAGTGTCGTCCCAGATTAGCCTGTGCAGTTCGCACAGGCTAATCAGGGATGACACTTTCCGCTTTTATGGTATTTTTAGTTTAAAAGAAGTCCCTTCTTACCGAAAATCAAGTTTAATCGGAAAGTGTCGTCCCTGATTAGCCTGTGCGGACTGCACAGGCTAATCTGGGATGACACTTTACGCACATGAATTAAGCCCAGTTTTATCAAAACAAGACACAAATCATCCTTCAATAGCTGAATCTTATAATAGTATTTCAAACCAGTGTTACTTGAACAAATACGTGTATCCCTAACATGTTTCATTTAAAATACCCTCACATTTTATACGCCCCTGTGGTACAAGTGGTTGAGCTCATTTTAATACTCTCACATTTCATACGCCCCTGTGGTACAGTGGTTAAGCTCATGTTAAATACCCTCACATTTCAAACTCCCCTGTGGTACAGTGGTTGAGCTCATTTTAGATACTCTCACATTTCAAACGCACCTGTGGTACAGTGGTTGAGCTCATTTTAAATACCCTCACATTTCATACGCCCCTGTTGTACAGTGGTTGAGCTCATTTTAAATACACTCACATTTCATACGCCCCTGTGGTACAGTGGTTGAGCTCTTTTAAATACCCTCACATTTCATACGCCCCTGTGGTACAGTGGTTGAGCTCATTTTAAATACCCTCCTATTACATACGCCTCCGTGGTACAGTGGATGAGCTCATTTTAAATACCCTCACATTTCATACGCCCCTGTGGTACAGTGGTTGAGCTCATTTTAAATACCCTCACATTTCATACGCCCTTTTGGTACAAGTGGTTGAGCTCATTTTAAATACTCTCACATTTCATACGCCCCTGTGGTACAGTGGTTGAGCTCATTTTAAATACCCTCAAATTCCATACGCCCCCGTGGTACAGTGGTTGAGCTCATTTTAAAAACCCTAAAATTTCATACGCCCCTGTGGTACAGTGGTTGAGCTCATTTTAAATACTCTCACATTTCAACCCCCCCCCCCCCCCCCCTGTGGTACAGTGGTAGAGCTCATTTTAAATACCCTCACATTTCATACGCCACTGTGGTACAGTGGTTGAGCTCATTTTAAATACCCTCACATTTCAAACGCCCCTGTGGTATCGTCATTGAGCTCATTTTAAATACCCTCACATTTCAAACGCCCCTGTGGTACAGTGGTTGAGCTCTAGCTATGGCTCCTAAAGTCCTGGGTTCGAACCCTGCTGATGTCAAACTTTCAACTTTTTTCCTTGCAATTATAATTATGTTAAACTATACCAATTATATAAGGGTTATTAGTGTATTCATTTAAATACATTTACATCCGAGGACATGTACCTATAACCATGTTAATTTCTTAATTCCATTGCAGACCTTTTGCTTGAACGTACCTGTTGCATGGCAAAGTTCCAGACGAGGGTCTCGGTCTCAGTACCTTCCAGTCCACCGTATTTCTTCAAGGAGACTTTCAACCCAGTCGTCATATAGTTCTTTAGCTGAAGATACGAATTCGCATTGAGGCATATATATATTTTTGCCGTTCTCTGTGAAAAGGGGATTTAATGCATGTGCGTAAAGTGTCGTCCCAGATGAGCCTGTGTAGTCCGCACAGGCTAATCAGGGACGAGACTTTCCGCCTAAACTTGATTTTTTCTAGGAAGAGACTTTCTTTAAACAGAAAATATCATAAAGCAGAAAGTGTCGACCCTGATTAGCCTGTGCGGACTGCACAGAGCACCGCTCATTTGTTTAAATTGTTTTATTACACTGAACGCAAAACACAATTTCAGCAACATAAGCATTCAGGTAATTTGATTTGGTTCATAAAGGTGACCTTCACCGGGTAGTAACAAAGTGTGGCTAACCAGTTCCGGTCTGGCGAACACAAGTACCGCCCCTGCAACCTGGACCAACAATATCGCGATGAGAACAATGGCGTACTGGAAAACGGATATAAAAATCATATACGTGCATGAAAGTTAACATTGACTGTATCAGAGAATCGACAACAAAATATAAAATAAGTAAACGTATGTCCATAAAGTAAGAGGCGGTTCCGTAAAGCAGCAATTTTCTTATGCATATATTAATACCATATTTTCATAATACAGCAACGAAAATAATCGCAATACGAATAAAGCGGTTAATACATTATGCCTCTTAAATAGAAAGAAAATTCAATAACTCGAATTAATTTAAAGCTTTGATACCCAAATTAAGTGAATGCTTTTCTATGTAATTCAACTTAGTTTGCAGTAAACAGCTGAAATGGTGATTATACCACAAGAGCCAGGGTGCTGATATTACAGCAGGCGCTGCAGTAGCCGACTATGGCGATGGCCCCGACCACGACGCCGACGACGATCATAGCAATGGCGATAGCCTGTACGACTGTGCCCAACTCAAAATTGTCCGTGTTCAGGTCGACACCACCTTCAAGGCATGAAAATATGAGTATCGTTCGGGGAAAACTGGGCTTAAGGCACGTGCTAAAAAGTGTCGTCCCAGATTAGCTTGTGCAGACCGCCTTACTGGAATTTCGGTTAGAATAGTCTTCCTCTAAACGAAAAATCTCATAAAAACGGAAAGTGTTGCCCACGACTAAGCACATTTTCGTAAGCGCTGTGTGCCAATATAGTTTACACTTATACAATACGCTTGGTACTTGACTTACACGCTTTACCCCAGAGGCATCATCAGTTATATTACATATTACACATATCAAAATTATATGTTTTAGTATTACCATTTAGCTATTTATTACTAATTTCAAAGCGGTTGTGTTTTTTCTAATTTGGTCGAAAAGACGCCAATTTAAATTCTGGTTGTTTAAGTATCTTGGGGCCGTGGCTTTTAACTATCCACGAGTAAATAACGGACATCAGACATTTTGTTTTCCTACACTATATTTTCGAACGGATGGACATTGTGTCTTACATTATATTTCTTAAATTAAATAAAAGTCACGCATCTTTTCTTAAAATCAACAAAAAAGAAGAAATTACACTGGTATAGAGCGTTTTATTAACTGCTAATCACATCCAGTGTTGCTGTTTTGACAATATACAGGTATACAGGCATGAGTTTAAATCAGGTAATTGATATGGTAAAAATGAGTATTCGCTTATCATTCTGCATACAAAGACAAGTTAGAGATTCATTTCGATAAGTAAAATAAACAAGGCGCTGCCACAAACACAACACCGTACAACAGAGATACCGAGTATACTGTAATTACCAAATTCGACCTTATGCCGTTCAGATGCGTGGTTGTTGAAAACGGCATAGGTGTTGTTTAATTCTTACGCATAAACATGTTTATTAGCAGCTAAATTGTAATGCCTTGTATCGGCATTGTGTATAAAACGGTAATATTTCAACAAGTCAACGCCGCTATCCCATAGAGGAGCCGATGTAGTAGGAAACATCCAGTACTATTACATTGTAGTCATGTGCGTCAAACACGGTTGACTATTAGACGGTCGAAACGTTATAATTACGACAGTTGATTGGATGATATAGTTAGCATCGTAAGAATAACGACAGCTGATTGGATGATATAAATAAGCATTTCCACTCACTGAGATCTTTCACGGACTTCGTCAGCTGGTCGAGAACACCTTGGATTTTGTCTTTCACCAAGTTGTGAGCAAACCGGAGTAGAAAGCCGCACACCACCAGGGCAAGGGCGATCATCTGAGAGAAACAATTACGGGGGTACATTATGTATCGGGAATAAACAGATCAAGATGTTACGTTATTTATGGGGAAAACAGTTATAGAGGTTACATTATGAATCTGGGATTAACAGATAATGGGGTAATATTATGTAGAGGTTACATAATGTAATTGGATAAATAGTTATAGAGGTATTACATGTATCTGGACCAAAAAAAACCTTTAGAGGTGACAATTTGTATTTGGGGGACGAAAAGTAATGAAGGTATCTGGAACAAACAGTTATAGAGGTTATATAATGTATCTGGAGCAAACAGTTCTCGTAATCGCATTATGTTTCTGTAACAAACAACTGGAGAGGTTATATTATATATATATATATGGGGCAAACAGTTATAGAGTTTACATTATGTATCTGGAACAAACAGTTATAGAGGATTGAGTTAACATTATAATCTGACAAAAAATAGAGTTTACATCATTTATTTTTGACATATACTTCAACTGATTTAAATGATGAAGTCGCTGAAAGCTCAGTTCGAAAAAGCTACTCAGTGACTACTCTTTTCGCCTAAACTGGATTTTAACTAAAAAGAGACCTCCTTGAAAGAGAGCATTTCATGAAAGCGCAAAGTATCGTCTCTGATAAACCTGTGCAGACTTTACAGGCTAATCCGGGACGACACTTAACGAACACGCATTAAGCTCTTTTTGTCCTATATAGCGGCTTATATTAATATTTCTAACCTTTAGAAACCAATCCCATGATTGCATTAGACCATTAAATCTATTGAAAATTTGTCGAAGTATCTATGAACAAATGTTTAATTCTTCTGCTTATCAATGTGCATCTGTATTTCGTTATTGAAAACGAATGGGGGCTCATTCGCTCACCGTGTAGACCTGTTCGTGTGTTACAGTACCTCGTTTTTTTATTGTCAAACATTGCGCCCATTATTTAACACGTTCAGAGATAAGGGTGTAGACGATTTTGAATCTTTCGGTTTTGTTTTTTAACCATAATCGCATGGGTCAAATTTAACGGTGACATCTTATCGCTTTTCAAAATATGTGACAAATTACAGACTTATCGTAGCGGTAACTTCCTCTAATGGTAACCAGTACCAACAAAAATTGAATAAAATCTGATATGGAATGGTTACGAGTTTATACCGGTTCCATATTACCAATAAAATTAACTTACAACTCACTGAATTTTTCTACAAACATCTTTATGTGTTACATTTTCATTCAATGGTCGATATAGGAAAAAATAATAGAAAAAAGTCACAAAACTAAAACATACTTTTGAATAGAATTTTAATCGATCATTAAGAAGTGGTTTGTTAGAAATTTGTTTTGATCAATTATAAAACCCCAACACCTCCTCGAAACGAAGGCTACTGGTTTCCAAGCCATGTAGTATTAACTGGTAAATCCGTATGGAGTTGAAAACGGAAATGCAGTGAAATCCGTATCAGTGAAATTTGTGTTTTGTTATGTGCCATACTTAATATCATAGCTATAGTGACGCGCTATCACGTACCAGGTAAATAACAGCGCTGACATAGGCCGTGATAATGGCAGCATTTTGCAATAATGAATCGCATTGATTTAAAATTGCTATAATTTGACGAGTTTCGAGGTAAACGTTTCTCATAAAATTGAGCCGAAAACGTCAATTTGTTTGAAATAGGAGCCGACTATGTGTGAACTCATTTACATTAAATACCCTGTAAAGTAAGAGAATGTTGCAACAAATGAATCTTTGTTCTGGTGCATTTTGATAAAAAATTTAAGAATTCAAATAACTGACATGGGACAATGGTGTACGTGAATACGATAAAGGCGAGATTGTTACTTATAATAAACTAAACTTAAAATTAGACACCAAGTATATTGATACTAGTGCCAGGAAATGGACTCGAGAGCGTTTAAAATATGCCTTAGGCTTTCTATGTAATTGAGCTAGAATATATAGGTTTAAACTAAGCTCATAATGTGTGTACTTAACCCATTTATGCCTAGCATCTAGAAAAAAAGGCATTAGCAAACAGCGTAGACTCAGATGAGACGCCGCATAGTGCGGCGTCTCATCTGGGTCTACGCTATTTGCTGAAAGTAATTTCTGTAAGAAAAATTCTAAATATAGAAATAAATATACAAGACATACCTAATTTTGGAAATAAATTGATCTAATTTAGAAGGATGTCAGAGTCCACAAGGCATAAATGGGTTAAAATGAATGATGGCTGTCGCGCGTATAACAAAGAGGATGTACGTAATTGAAATGAAGTACATGTAAATCAATACATATAGATGCAATTTGAAAGTATGCAACATTGTCATTAAATCTATAGCCTAGTAAGCAAGTAATTTAGTTATGTTTTTTAATTTTAAAACCGAAAGTAGGATTTCTATACGTATACGTCCATTTCGACAAACGCGATTATTTTTAAGATTTAAAGCGCAAAAAAGACGGATTTGTACCTTGTAGCCACCAGATATATTGTAATATGGCATAGATAAACTTAAATCTATAGCCTAGTTAGCATGTAATTTATTATTTTTCAAACAGTACCGCATTTAAAACCAAAAGAAAGATAGCTAGACGTATATGTCCATTTCGAGAAACGCAATTATTTGATAAGTTTTAAAGCGCAAAAGAGACGGATTTCTACCTTGTAACCATCAGATATATTCTAATTGGCATAGATCAAATATGCTTCTTATTTTTTCTTAAATTTCTATGACATGTGCTTCATTTCAATGTGTGTGGCTTTAAAGATTTTATCTGTATTCGATATTTATCGTAAATACAATTTTAGAAGGTGTTCGCACCTTCAATACATGGGTTATCGTACTGAAAGATGAAGGTCGTACTCACAAAACAAATGGTGTTCGTATGTATAATAGAAGATGATGTTTTTACAATAAATATAATGTTTGTAAGTACACTACAGATGGTGTTAAGTACTTATGGTGTTCGTAATTGCAGTTTAGAGGGTGTTCGTTATGAAGATTGTGTTCGTTATGAAAATAAGATTCCGTTTCTCTTACAATATACATAGCGTTCGTACTTAAAATGCAAATTGCATTCGTACTTTCAATATAAACAGACTTCGTACTTATACTACCAAATATAATTCGTTCTTACACTATAGATGAAGTTTGAACAAAACAGCTGATGTTCAAACTCACAATAATGATGGCGTTCGTTCTAACGTAAAATATGGTGGTCGTACTTATAATACATATGGTGTTCGCCTTTACAGTACACGCGATGTTCGTACTTAAAATGCAGATAGTGTTCGTATTTGCAATAGAGATATTGCTCGTACTTACAATGAAGATCGTGTTCAAAACGGTCAGGACTATGCGTCCCACAAACGTTAACAATCCCATGACGACGATGGATCACGTGCTAATCCTTTGAATCTGGAATCAAAAATGAAAATACCAAATAAAGTTGTTAATATTACCCAAACCAACAAAAGCTGGTATCTCTTTAACAATCAGCGGTTATTTCGGCGCTGACACTTTCCGTTGAATAATGTTTATATCTGAAACTTCTTAAATATCACGATAAGAAAATTACAATGACACTTTACGTGCCTGTCATGGTAATTGACAACAAAGAAGGTTTAAACAAATTAAAAAACGCGTTCGTTCATTTAAATATTCAGCGTAATTTACACAATTCTCAAACTTCTACATACGTAACAATTTATAACAATGAAAAGAAAATAATGCTATACAACTGAATCAAATTTTTTTTTTAAACGCGTTCGTTAATTAAAATATTGAGAGTTTTGTACTCAATTATTCAAACTTCTAAATACATTACAAGAATACAATCAGCTTACTTTAAAACAATGAAAATAAACGAAAGTTATACAACTGAACCTTTCTTCCTGATTATATTATTCTTTTCTAAATGAATCAATATTGTACTTATTTTCTGTATATATTTTCGCTATTCCAATAACCCGTGACACAAATATAACACTCGAGGGTCAAAATATCGTTTCCAGTATTACGAAAACGCAACACTTTAGTTTGATTAACAGTCTGAATCGGTTAAGTTAGAACAATGGAATCATGAAGTGTAAAAAAACGAAAAGAACGACGAACAATACTAAGTTAAGAGCTAGTGTTAAAAACTCTAAATTAAAATCCAGAAGGTAATGATCCGCACACAGTTTTTTAATGAGAAAATTGTGTAACTGAAATACGTTTGTAGTATCTATAAATCACTTCCTGCTGAATCGTACTTCAAGTGTGAGCTTAAACACATTTTAAAATATCGTTTTGTAAAAAAAAGTAATAAGAAACAGATTTTAAGGTATGCAAATACCTGAAAATGTATATCCCAACGAAGGAAGGCTTTATAATTGCTATAAATAATCGATACCAGAGCGTCGAGCATTAAAATGCAAATCAGATATAACAACCGCTGATATAAACACTCCTTATTATGAATCTTGTAAGCTCAATTTATTCCTAAATAAATATTCTGATTTTGCAATTGATCTTTGTGTTGAACTCGTTAACGTTTTAGTATACAAGTGCATATATTTAAATAGAGGTCGGACACAATTAATGACAAAAAAAGAAATGCAACGTTAAGTGAACGTTTGTTTATTAAAGCAACACTAATAAAATTGAATTTTATAATTAAGTACAGCTAGTGTGATCTTGATTTCTTTGTATTATTTGACATTTACTTTCGCCGGTAGAATTAACTATTTTATATCGGTTGTTCTTAAAGCACAATTGAGCCGTGCTCTGTGAAAAAGGGGTGTAATGCATGTGCGTAAAATGTCGTCACAGATTAGCCAGTGCAGTCCGCAAAAGCTTATCAGGGACGACACTTTCCGCCTAAACTGGATTTTTGCTAAGAAGAGCGTCTGTCAACGAAAAATACCATAACAGCGGAAAGTGTCGTCCCTGATTAGCTTGTGCGGACTGCGCGGGCGAATCTGGGACGGCACTTTACGCACATGCATTAAACGCAATTTTCACTGAGCACGGATCATCTATATGTAAACAAAAGTCCGGATAGGAATGCAACGTGTCAGACAATCCTTAAACTAGGCCTTAAAGCGCATGCCTTAAATTTGGAAAACAAAATTGTATCGATCAGAGACAAAATGCTCAATTTGGTTTGTATGATTGGAGTAATAAATCAGAATGCGATTTAATTGAATATACACGGTTAATGTCTTATCACCTGAGGGTATTGCAAAAACTTTGACATGATTAGACATATGGCATTACCTTGTTGATGATGATATAATGATACACGCGTCTTTCCTGATGACTGCAAAATACAAAAGGCAAATACCATAACAGCGGAAAGTGTCGTCCCTGATTAGCCTTTTGCGGATTGCACAGGCTAATCTGGGATGACACTTTACGCACATCCACTAAGCCCATTTTTCTCAGAACGAGCCTCATATAATTGCTTCGCGGAGCGATATTCTTCCGCATATCGAATGCAATTGAAATTTGAAATATACCATCACAATGAAATGTAGAAGGGCGATAACTTGTTTCACATAAGGCTCGTTCCTCAATTATTTGCCGTTGAACATATCTCATAAAGCGGTGTGTGTGTATTGTTTAACCCATTTATGCCTAGTTGACTCTCCCATCCTTCTAAATTGGATCAATTTATTTCCAAAATTAGGGATGTCTGTTTGCCAAGGCCTTTTTTCTAGACGCTAGGCTTTAATGGGTTTAGTGTGTGTCAAAGCTCTGTTTGTGAGTATTGTAACAGTTATAATTGTGTTTAGATATATTTTTTAATTCCATCTCTAGAATATGTGCAATTAATTATATTCCTCGTAGGCTAAAACTATTTAAACAAAATTACAAATGTTTTTGTTTATTATTTGTTTAACAAAATCACTTTTCATTGTATTCACGGTGAATATTGTCACCTTATAATGAGAGAGGAAAAGGTTTTTCTTATATACCGAGTGGTTAGGAATTGTATAAATAAATTGATATACCGATCCTTCAAACGCAGGTTGATTAGAAAAAAGCAAGTGATTTACAATATGAATTAGCGGTATCTTTAGGCAGTTTTAATGCAATAACTGAATATATAAGATTTACTGGGGTACGTTCATTTGATTGTTCGACTTCTGAATAACTCGACTACCTTAAAAAAATACCGGACTGTGGATGTGCAGAGAAAGGAAGTCAATCTGTATCATGATATATACCGACTTGCAGTGCATTAATAAAAGCCAAAAATGCTTATCGTCGATTTATGTTGAAACAGGAAGCTATAAAACATATCTATTACGTTAATAACATCGGGTGGGGATTCATCGTTATGTCCTACAATGGATTGGCATCGGTACAAATTGGTAACAATAGCAAAGTCCGATATGATAACTCCATTATGCACATTTTAAATTCAGAATAAAACAATGCCATTTAATGAATGACAAACATTGAAGTATTAAATCCACTCTAAAAGTCTTGAGTACGATCATTTTTAAACAATACGTCGATCACGAATACCGTTGGTTTTCTTTTGCGTGGATTTAATTACAGGTCAGTTGTCGAAACATTGTATTTGAATTTAATTCAAAACAAATATTTCAAAATGCGAATTAAATATAAAACTAAGATATTGTCAAATAAAGTACTATAACAAAAAATATATATTTGTTAGCTTTCTTTTTTTGCTGTATGCATCAATCTTAATATGCAAATATTTTGTATATGTCTATTTAAATCATGAAGTAAAAAGTTGTGCGACATATTAAAAAGAGTGAATTGATGAAACGCTTTTTTTCTGCTACATGTTAATTTTTCTTAAGAAATTACACCTTTTAATTTAATCTGTTTATATAATTTCTCTGGAACCGAGAGATTGTACGTAATGAACACGACCATTTACTATGGCGATAGGAAAATAAATAAACGGACTCCGATTTATTAGTCTATGAATTTCTCAGTTTTGAAATATTTACAATTTGTAAATGAACATGTCACAAAAGTTAGTAATATAATGAAAAACTAAATTTCATTGAATTGATATGAACCTTGCTCTGAAAAAACCGGGTGTACACATGCGTATAAATATCGTCTCAGATTAGCCTGTGCAGTCCGTGCATGCTTAACCGGGACGACAATAAAATTAGCCTGTGCAGTCCGCAAAGGCTAATCAGGGACGACACTGTCCGCTGTAATGGTATTTTTCGTTTGCAGAATGTCTATTCTTAGCGAAAATCCAGTTTAGGCGGAAATTGTCGTCCCTGATAAGCCTTTGCGGACTGCACAGGCTAATCTGGGACAACACTTAACGCGTATGCATTAAACCTCCTTTTCACAGTGCACGGTTCAAATAAATTCGGATATTAATTCTTGTCCGCGTTACTTTCAGACATTGGTGTATCCAGGGTGTAGAAATGGGCCTTATTACTTTCGTCGGGCGAGTGGTGCTTGTTGTTCTCAACATAATCTTCCTTGTAAGTGTGCCTCTATATGTAGTTTATACGAGGAAAGTTCCAGACAGAAACAGAGGAATTCGACACTACATTTTTGATATGTTATTTTCATATTTTATAGTAAACATTGTTTAAGTCTTTTCATTCTTCATTAAATTGTTAGGATACCATTTGTTTGGTCACACATGTATGCCTTTTGAAAGCCCATGCGCACGTGATTAGCAGCCAATAGTTCATTATTGATAGAGCAGGAAATACTTTATTATGCATATTTATGTCATGAATTTCTAATTTATCGCGATAAAAAAGGAAAGTCCGCCCAAAGGTAAAAACATCTATTCTCATATTGTTTATTGCCAATGATGAAATCGTTTGAAATATCAAGATCAAGGTAATCGGTTGCGTAGTAAAACTCTCGAAAAATAACGTCTCACAAACCTTATCTTATGCAGTCAATACAATTCTGTTAAAAATAATTCTTGATGATACAACACAATTATTTTAGTTGAAAACACTGTGTGATTTGTTAGCATTAACCCATTTATGCATAGCGTCTAGAAAAAAGGCATTGGAAAACAGCGCAGACCCAGATGAGGCGCCGCATGATGCGGCGTCTCATCAGGGTCTGCGCTGTTTGCTCAAAGGAATTTATGTAAGAAATATTCTAAATACAGAAATAAATAAACTAGACATCCCTTAGTTTGGAAATAAATTGATCCAATTTTAAAGGATGGGAGAGTCCACTAGGCATACATGGGTTAACATTGCTGGCATTTCTATCCCTCGCAAGAGCTGTCAAAGGTTATTATTTATCAATAATGGAGCCGCGTCCTCAGAAAACTGGGCTCTATGCACATGCGTAATACGTCGTCCCATGTTGGCCTGCGAAGTCCGCACAGGCTTATCAGGGACGGCACTTTGGCTTTAATGGGAGTTTTCGTAGAAATAAAAACTCTTCTTAGCGAAAATCCAGTATAGGCGGAAAGTGTCGTCCCACATTAGCCTTTGCGTGATGCTGGTTTTCTCAGAACATGCTATATTAGCTGGTTTTCTCAGAACTTGCTATTTTAAGGGGTTTTCTCAAAACGACGCTCAGCAGATGTTAATTTACAAACATAAACACGTCGCCAAAAGAAACATCCGGGTGCTGCAGTGCCGAATAGCCCATTCACAGCACAGAACATGTAAAACGTTCCTTTTAAAAGTGTTGATATCGATAATGAAAACATGGACAATTCCAAACGGTTTAAAACCAACCGAACTCGGTGCTGAAGTCCTTATATTTATAGGAAAAGCGTAAAAGAATTGCTTTCTCGTGAAATTATTTCCATTTGAATCTCGCTGTGTGAAAAAGGGGCTAAATGTATGTGCGCAAAGTGTCGTCTTATATTAGCCTGTGGAGAAAGCTCAGACTAATAAGAAAGGACACTTTTCGCTATTAAAGAATTTTTCGTTTTTCTTTTAGAGTAAGTACCGATTATCTGGTCTAGGCGGATAGAGTCATCCGTGATTGGCCTGTGCAGACTACACAAGCTAATCTGGGACGACACTTTACGCACATGCATTAAGCCCGGTTTACCAAGAATGCGGCTCATTTGCGCGTGTGATGACTGTTTTAGACGGTTGCGCTCGCGCTAGTGGTGGGCGGTTTCATTCTGAGATTCGGGCACAAAATCTTTCAAGGCACGGTAGATGACATCCTCAAACAACTCGAATCTGCTGCCAATAACGTTTACGGTAAGTTAGCTGGATACAAATCGGTCAAAAAAGTCCAATCTAAGGCATATTACATAGCATCGTTTGTATTCCATGTCCGTTTGATGTGTTTTGTTGGAATGCTATACTATAATAAACATGAGAAGTGGTTACTAAAAATTTACTTTTGTGGATAATAATTAGTTTTCTTTAAAACGCTTAGCATCGTCTAGTGACAGATTGGTAAATTAACTTCATCCCATAATGAACGTTTTGAAATTCATTTTTATTCTTCTTTCTTTAAAAGTTGTTCAAAGCCCCAATTCTTTTTCGATTGAAGGTTTTGGCAAACGTTTACCACATTGTAGAATTGAGATTCTTTCAGGGAAAACGGGACTCAATGCATGTACTAAATGCAAGTTTCGTCCAAGTTAGTCAGAGACGGGGGTTTCCGCTTTTATGGAATTTTTCGTACATATAAATTCTCTTCTAAACGAATATACATAATAGGCGGAAAGCGTCGTCCCTGAGTGCCCTGTGCGGACTGCACCGGCTAATCTGAGACGACACTTTTATGAAAATGATTTTGGTCAAGTTTTCCCAGAGCGAATCTTGATTTAAAAAAAGGCATTGACAATGACAGCATTCAATCAGAAAAAAATAACACACATTTTAAAGCTGTGGTAAATATGAATGATAGTTTCAATAAAACAGTAGGCGGAAATGACCCATTGTTGTCCAGTAAGTTCATTTAAAAGCAACATACGACAAATACGTATCAAATTGTCGAAGCAAAAGCGAGTATAGTATAAATGCTTAAGGCGAACAATTAAAACTAAAAGTCAGTATTAGACTGATGAACAACATCTTAATGTTTCAAAGCGTTCAAGCTCTATTAGTTCTCTGAAACAGTCTCCGCATACAGACAAAAATATTGCGTTGTTTATTATTAAACCAACTGTACAGTATTGCGCAATATTGAATAATTAAGGCTACGAACAATGGAGGACACAAGCTGCACTTAGTTTTATATGAGCCTCGATGTGAAAAAACTGGGCAGTCCGCACAGGCTAATCAGGGACGACACTTTCCGCTGTTATGATATTATATGATTAAAGAAAGTGTCTTCATAGCAAAAATATAGTTCAGGCGGAAAGTGTCGTCCCTAATTAGCCTGTGCGGACTGCACAAGCTAATCTGGGTTGACACTTTACTTATGTGCATCAATTCCGTTTTCCCACAGTGAAGCTCATTTGAATATTATTTTTACCCAGGCTCCGGCGTTTCCACTGATGCGTTTGAACTTGGCACGGCCGTTAGCGGTCTTGCCGTCACTATGATTATTGTGGGATTTGTCCTGTTGGCGTTCTCCTTCGCGGGATGCTGCGGCGCCTGCTATAATATTAAGTCACTGGCCCTCATGGTACGTCAGATCATATTATTGTGGCTCCCTCTGGGAAAACGGGGCTTATTGCATCCGCGTAAAGAGTCGTCCCAGCTTAGCCTATACAATCCACACAGGATAATCAGGAACGATATTTGTAATTTTGAGGATTTGTTTTATTTAAAGGTTGTCTCATCTTAACGAAAATTAAGTTAATGCGAAAACTGTCACCCCTAATCAACCTGTGCGGACCTCACATATAAACTTGGACGACACTTTACGCACATTCATTAAGCCCCGTTTTTCAATTGCGAGGTTCATATATTCACACTTTTGGCGAGCATACACCTTCAATGTCCTAATAGATTTTGATAAAATGTGAGTTTAAATGCCATAACTTATGAGACATTTTACCACTTTTGAAGTCGACGACGTCATTTTGCAGAAGAGTGCCATTCGATTGTTCAGTCAAAATCACGTGGCTTATGAACACGTTCAAAAGAATTTCTTAAAAATGTAAAGGATCATAAAAAAGTTAGATTTTTGTAAGAATATTCTTATTAGTTATATGACCTGGCTCATGCGAAAAGGGGTCTTATGTCATATGCGGCCAGAGTAGCACCAGCGCCGACTGCGCCTATGCTACCTTTGCAGCTTATGAGACCACGAAATAATGCAAAACTAAATAGAGGACAACGTAGCTCCAGAACAAACTGAGATTCTGCGCTGGCTTGTCTGGAGCTACACTGGTCGCGCATTGCATAAAAGCCAATTTTGCATGACGCGGCTCATATAACACGAGAAATAATGTTTACAATGTGATACGTAATAATGGCGTATCCTTTATACGTATGCAAAGGTGGATCATTTTAAATAAGAACTTGACATTTTAGGCTGGTATGTACACTTAAATGTCTAAATTATAACCATTATAAAACATTTATCTTTCTTTTGTCTGTGTATTTCAGTACGCGGTGGTTCTCGGTATTCTACTGTTGATCCAGGTGATACTTATCATCTTTGTCTTCGGAGGCCCGGATGTGGTAAGACTGACTTCCTTTATACACTAGTCATTTGACGCAATATTGATTGTAGCTGCCTACTTGTACATGGTAGACGGATTGTCAATTGTTATTGTACTTTTTTATCTGTCTTGATACATCCGCTTAGTTTACATTGGGTTTACATTTATATCCCAATTTATCAGAAACATAAACCATGATACATTCATGATATGGTTAATTGAAAAAAAAAGTTTTTAAATAACTATGGCTTTTGCTGATGCTTTCTTTTCAACAATATGAAATACAGCTTCTACTCATAATTTAACAATATTAGTCGCTGTCTGGGAAAACTGGTCTTTATGCAAGTGTGTCAAGTGTCACCCTATATAAGCCTGTGAAGTCCACACAGGCTAATTTGGGATAACACTTTCCGTGTTTTCTGGATTTTCACTTAGAATAGACTTCATGTAAACAAATAATACCATACAAGCGTAGTGTGTAGGCCCTGATCAGCCTGTGCGGGCTGCACAGGCTTAACTGAGACGACACTTTACACATATGCATTAGCCCAGTTTTCCCAGAGCAAGAATCAAATATACAAACAATACGTGATCATTTAACACATGCCATATTGAATTTATGAAAATATTTCTGTTTTTAGCTGAAAAAGGGTTTATCAAAGGGACTGAAAGCGTCAATGAATCAGTACTCTGGACTCAAAGGGACCGACACGACAACGATTGTGTGGAACTTTGCAATGAGACAGGTATTGTTTTATTGAAGCATTTTTTTTTCTAAATTTAAATTACGAGTAACAGAAAGTCCATAATATGACAGGTCGATGATCAAGATTCTGTTGATATGAAAGTTGAATATTTACTCAGCCCAAGCATTTATGTATTTACCTTTCCTTTAATGTCGCGGTATTTTCCTTTAACATCAATACGCGTTATGTTATAAACTTGTTACCTTGTTATATTCTGTTGAACTCGTTACCTTGCATAGACAAGATACACAATCGTATTAAAGGAGCATATCGACAGCATTTCCGCTACAGATGAACATATTTAAGGAAGGCAATGTTCATAAGCATATTGTGCAAGTACACATTTTATTCAGAATTTAACAGAACGGTACCGTTATTTATAGAGCGAACAAGTGTAGAGTTTCTTCTTGTACATTGTGTTCAAACCATATTGCCATGACTGGCTGATGTTACCCTGCCCACGAAAAGTGATCCTGACACCGAGTTCTATAATAATGAAAATAATTCATGTATACAGTGTTAGTAAAAACGAGACATTTGTGTTCAGTGATCATGTAATGAATAATATTTTAAACATAATCTTACTTAAAAAATTTCATCTTGAATCATTCGTCGTTATGCTCCTCTAAAATAAGCCTCATTCTGGGAAAACTGGGCTTAATGCATGTGCGTAAAGTTTCGTGCGCACAATTCACACAGGCTAATCAGGGAAGACGCTTTATTGTTTAAAAGAAGTCATTTCTCAGCGAAAATCCAGTTCAAGCAGAAAGTGTCGTCCCTGATGAGCCAATGCAGAAGGAACAGGCAAATCTGGGATGGGGATGACACTTTTCGCATATGCATTAAGACCAGTTTCGTGCTAAACGCATACATGTATTGCAGTTTAAATGCTGCGGTGCCGATGGCTACGCTGACTTCGCTGACAAAGGTACCTGGAAGACCAACGATATGACGCTTTCGAGCGGTACTGTAAATGTTCTGACGCCCGTGGCCTGCTGTAAGGAACTTCCGGCTGGTCTTAGTGACACTAAGAAATGTGCCGGCGACTCAACTGATGTTGCATATGACAATATCGACGAAATTAAAGATGCTTCGAACTATGACAAAGTATGATCTGTTTTCTTTCGACTAATTGAAACATACATGACATATGTTTACATGATTAGATCTAATCTAACGAGTATTGGTGTTGATATGCTTTCTTTATGAAATCGCTGTCTATAAATTTCCACTGACTTGTTTGTTGAAACTGTTAAATGTTTTCTTTACCTATGTATGTTTGCTGCGTTGTTTGATTTCTTCGTTTATCTTAGTATATTAATATGACTTGTGATCTGAGAAAACTGGGCATAATGCATGTGCGTAAAGTGTCGTCCCAGATTAGCCTGTGCAGTCCGCACAGGCTTATCAGGGACGACACACTCCCCTTTATGGTATTTTCCGTTTAAAGGGAGTCTCTTCTACACTTTCCACCTTTATGGTATTTTTCGTTTAAATAAAATCTCGTCTTCGCGAAACTCCAATTTTGACCGAAAGTGTCGTCCCTGACTGCACATACTTATCTGAGATGACACTTTACGCGTATGCATTTAGCCCATATTTCCAAAAGCGCGGCACATTTACGAATAGTGTTTTACCATTTTTGTCCTACAGGGATGTGTGGACGCCATCTGGGAGAAGGTTGTGACGCTGCAGACCGACAAGTACGGACCGGTCATAGCAATCTGCTGGTTGTGCCAGGTGAGGGGTATTGACATTAAACTGTATAAATACACTGGAATCTCGCTCTAAGAACAACGGGGTCGTTTGCATTCGGCACTGGCTTATCAGGGACGCTTTTCCGCGTCAACTAGATTTTCGCTAAAGAGAGTCTATCTATAAACGAAAATTACCATAATGGCGGAAAGTTTATCCCTTGATTAGCCTTTGCGGACTGCACTGGCTGATCTGTGACGACACTTTATGCATATGCATTGAGCCCCGCTGTCCCAGATCGAAACTTATTGCAACAGCAAAACACGTGGGGTGCTCAATGAATTCGTAACCCTTAAAATTGGTTTACACTATGGGTTAGACTTGAAATACACAGCGCGATTGATACTATTGTTATTGATGCGATAAAAAATCTCTGGTTACTTTCGACTCAGATATTGTTTTGTTTTCTTGATAAAGGTGCACTATTATTAATTATTATATTATTATTATACCGGATTTATATAGCGCACGTTTCATGCAAGAGTGCACGTTCAAAGGCGCTTATACTACTGAATACACTGTCCACATGTGATAATTTTGTTGGATACACATTTACCATGAGCATATAAATGTAAAATGTTGTTCAAGCCTTAAATCATACCGTGGTTGTATAAATATCAAGCTTGCAGTTAATTTCTATTTGTTGTATTTTTTAAGCAGTATTATAGAACACCGAACAATTAAATGTTCTGTTTTCAGATTGCTATGATTCTGTTTGCCGTTCTCGTCTACAAGGACAAATAACTCACCCAGTCCCACGAGAACATCATATTCTATGGAAGCGATGGATTACAGCGAGGACTCGTTCAATGCAATACGTGACTGGCTTTGTGTTAACGCATACATTTATTATTGTTATCAATGTGTTTAAATGGAAAAATTCACAGATTGTTTAAATGAAAAAAATCTGCTTTGTCATTTTCAAAAAATGAAATATCACTTAACTTCAGTGAGAAAAATAAGACGACTGACGTTTATTCAAACCAAAAGTTCATGTTCGTTTATGAGTAATCATCATAATCATGAAGTTTTACAAACACCAAACGATTGACTGTTTTGGTTGTTTTTGTTATATTTTATGAACGAACTTGAATTGCTTATATAAAGTATTAAATGCACAGCATTAAGTAACAGGACGGATAGGCGAGTGGTTAAGGCTTTTTAATCCAACAGTCTGTGTTTTTTCTATCTTAAATTATAGTCTTCTTTTTCAAAAGCATTTAAAGACTAGCTGAAAAAATGTCGGAATGTGTGAACAAGTCATTTTAATATGCTGCAGTGAACTTTTTTTCAATAAATTGAGACATTTAACGGAACGCATCCACTAATCTTGAGTACGTAGTATGTAATGTTATTCTTTGACCCTTACTGAAACCCAATTTCTTCTAAAATATTTCTAAATAAACCTACTACGAATTTTAACACAGTTTTGTAAATCTAGCGTAAACAGTTTGGCTTATTATGTTTGGTCTAAATAAAACATATTGTTATTGTTTATACCTGTAGTCTTACATTGATTGTTAACATAACAAGCAGTTTCAGTAATCAGTACTATCAAGGTATTAAGAAAATACACTTAACATGCATCGTTTTGAAACGAGACTTAATGAATGCACGTGCGAAAAGTGTCGTCACAGATTAGCCCGTGCAGTCTGCAGTGGTATTTTTGTGTAAAGAAAGTCTCTACAGAAAATCCACTTTATGCGGAAAATGTCGTCTCTTATTAGGCTGTGTGGACTGCAAAGGCTAATCTGGGACAAGACTTAACGCAAATGCATTAAGCCCCCTTTTCACAGAGCGAGGCTCATACTTGATCCTTCCAAATGCCATGTTCTATTCAAACATCACGATGTG
This sequence comes from Dreissena polymorpha, assembly GCF_020536995.1. Lineage (NCBI taxonomy): Eukaryota > Metazoa > Mollusca > Bivalvia > Myida > Dreissenidae > Dreissena > Dreissena polymorpha. Next base: position 13,279,996 of record NC_068369.1, read on the forward strand.
CTACGTCAGGTCATATCAGAAGAAGCTTGTACATTTAACGACTTCAACTGTTTCACCTTTCCATAAACCGACAAACCAATCGAAATTGAATCAGAATCGGCTCATTAAACACATACTTGTGACGTAAATTTTTTCGACAGCGGCTCGGTTATGTTCCTTATCAAAGACGACAAGGCATTGTTATTCTTATTGGATTATCATTTGTTATGTGTTAAATGTAACAAAGAAATACAAGTATCAAACGAATCAAGGCGTAATTTGATATTAGGTTACATGCAACCAAGGGTATTTTAGCTGACATTTTAGAACCTACTAGGGAAGAAATGGTTATGAGCATAATTAACGAGGAAGTCTATACTGGAGTCGTGTAGTGTCGTCACAGATTTGCCTTCGATAAATTGTATTAAAACACGAGGACTTTAAAAAAAAAATTACCGTAATTATCGCATAATGGATCTTTTGAGTTAGCAGTATACTGCAAGGATTGATTTTGCGATGAATGAATGACAAACAATAGCACACACAGGTCTGGCGTTTGGACAATGTTTGTGAAAATGTCATTGAAATGTTTGACACAAAAATGTGTCCATGTAACATGCATGCACCCATCGATAAAGACTTGCAGGTCTTGTTCATGGTGCAAGCGAACATATTACCGTGGATAGGATGCTGATTGTTTAAAAAACAGATCATTTTGAAATGCTTACATGATGCATAAAGCACATGTAAGTCTCGTACAAATACCATATTGACAAACCAACACGAATACATACGCACTTCCTAACCATAACCAACGTTATACTGATGGTGGGACACATCCTAACCATAACCAGCGTTATACTGATGGTGGGAAAGTAACACAACTAGCAAAGGCTACAATTATTTCAAAACGTTCATAATTGTCAACCACAACAATATATCTTAAACATACTATATATCACAAACATCGTAATAGGCTTCACGCTACAACAATTAATCTGGTAATTTATCAACATTTATAGTTTGTTATTTTAAGTTGTGTAATATATGTTGTGTTTTGAATACGGATCTATGAATAAAGTTTGAAGTATAACCAGATCTCACAACAGTTTATCAATGGACAATTGAATGGGGAATTAAACGTCCGTATCAAACCATATCAAACCATCAAACCCCTTGAATTAGTTACCAATCATTTCTTATAAGGATTATCATAAAGATTTTTAAAGAAAATAAACTTACAGAGTGTGAAATGGGAAGAGGGTTCCAAAACATGGCTTTCAGTGATGTTGTAGTTTTGATTGCAGGAAACAAAAAGCTGAAAGCGCTTATGTAAAATTATGCTTTGATGTCGCTTATTTTGTCCTTTAATCTTCAACAGGCTTTCTAATCGATGTTATTAAAAGAATCAGTTCTGTAGAAGCCATTTGTCCTTAGAAAGGTGTCCAAAATAAATGGTATCTTCCAAAGGTAGAGCCTATGTCTAACAGAACTATAGACTTGGCCTTTTGAAATCGTATCAAATATTAATATTGAAAAAAACAACAATTATGAATATAAGAATACAAGCTCCGTAAACAATTAAACAACATAAATGTTGTCTCTAGTACCTGTTTCTAGTAACGATTAATCCAGAATAAATCTTCTGAACAATAGCTACTTTCTTTTCTTGGCGTCTTGTGTTCCTACTCTAAGATGGTTCAAAATTTAGATATATATTTACCTTAGATTTCTTTTCTTACAGGTGAGACATGTTAATTGTACATCGACACTACAATTGATAATTCACCTACTATTAAATTAGCCTCATGTTTATACAGTACGACAAAACTTACAAATCTCTCATCTGCAATAAAACATATGTGACTTTTGATCGTATATATTTAGGTCTACCCATGTGATATTAGTGCTCAAACAATTGTATGATCAAACATAACGTTATCATGGATATTACATAGATGGTACTAATTCCCCATTATGTTAAATAAAATGTTTATGTAAGTAAAATTTTATCTCTGTTTAATGGAGCTTATTTGAAGGGGCGTGTCTGTTAACTATCTGCATAGGTAACTGCATAAACTGACCAGACAAGTCTTATCTATCAGAACATAAAACCAATAAACCACGATGGACTACATACAGTTTATTTGTGAGTATTTTGTCTAAGTTCATTACATTCTTATACAATTGAAGTTATTTTTGTTGTGTTGTTGTTTTGTTTTGTTTGTGTTGTTTGGTATTTTCAAATTTGAGAACATATGTACACTGTTTATGTGGATTATGTGGAAATAAGTGTCTTCTTTTAAGTGAATGAATGGCTTTGATTGAGATTAGATATATGTCTGCAAAACGCCTGTATTATATATTGATGAATGATTACATGTATTCGTTTCCGCTACAAAAACACAATTAAACTTTAACTGTTAGGTTTCAAACAAGTTTTATATTTTTAGTTTGTGTGTTGGCCATCAGCCGGACAAAGGGGGCCTCCGTACAAGTATTCCCCAGTGAGTATATGATTAATAAAGCGGTTCAAAAAGTTTGAAAGAGTTCATGTCAAGCTATCAATAATCTTGCAAAAGTATCATTTAAATGCACTCCAAATTGAAATTTCGAACCCTTACATTTGAACCACCGAATCGCTTGTTGACTTTATTTTATGTGTGAATATGTAATTCGTGTATAACGAAATAGTTTCTGTACAGCTCATACATATATATGTTTTTGTCAAATCGTGAAATACCCGTGTGTTAACTATTTTTATTATTTTCACAGTCGAGACGACATTTTCGTCTACAGGCCACCACAGAACGACAACAGAGAGCGATGTCAGTGGAGATAAGACCTCGCAGAGTCCAGGTAACATGGTGTATGGATTGGATATATAGGACAGTTCATGAAGAAGGACATCATATCACTGCATTTGGTCCGCCTAACTACAAGTATCGTTATGTGCACATGTACTTTATAGCTGTTCAATAAATACATGAAATATAATATGACCATCAGACAATACAAAAAACATTACATGCGTTTCAAATATGTATAACATGCACTGTTGAGCTATTATGCTCCCCGAAAACCGAAAATTTTCGGGGAGCATATAGTTGCCAGTTTGAAGTTCCTTACTTCCTTCCGCCACACTTTTGTTACAGTTGCTCATAGCGCCTTCAATATTTTACCGATATGTTATATATTTTGCATGTAGGTACCTTGCATGGACCTCTACCTTTTGATGAGGTTTGAGGTCACTAGGGTCAAGGTAAAGGTCATCCAGACTAATAATAGTTTTTTCCGTCACAATTTTGTTACAGTTTCTCATAGCACCGTCAATATTTTTGCCGATCTCTTATATATTTGGCATGTAGGGACCTTGCATGGACCTCTACCTTTTGATGAGGTTTGATGTCACTAGGGTAAAGGTAAAGGTCATCCAGGCTAATAATGTTTTTTTCCGCCACAATTTTGTAACAGTTTCTCATAGCGCCTTCAATAGTTTTCCTTTCCCTAACATATTTGGCATGTAGGGACCTTGCATGGACCTCTACCTTTTGATGAGCTTTGAGGTCACTGGGGTCAAGGTCAATGTCACCGAGGCTAATAATAGATTTTTCCGTCAAAATTTTGTTTCAGTATCTCATAGCACATTCAATATTTGTCCGATCTCTAACATATTTGGCATGAAGGTACCTTGCAGGGACCTCTACCTTTTGATTAGGTTTGAGGTCACTGGGGTCAAGGTCAAGGTTACAGAGGCTAAACATAGATTTTTTCGTTACACTTTTGTTACAGTTTCTCATAGCGCCTTCAATATTTTACCGATCTCTAACATATTTGGCATGTAGGTACCTTGCATGGACCTCTACCTTTTGATGAGGTTTGAGGTCACTGGGGTCAAGGTCACCAAGGCTAATAATATATTTTTCCGTCACAATTTTGTTACAGTTTCTCATAGCGCCTTCAATATTTTACCGATCTCTTAGGAGAAATGACCTCGCATAGTACAGGTAACATGGGTATGGTTAGTGTATATAGGGGAAATGACATCGCATAGTACAGGTAACATTTTTGTATGGTACGGGTATATAGGGCAGTTTATAAATGTGAACAACATAATTGTACTGAGTCCCACAGGTGGTTAGCGTGTGGCTATGATATTAATTAGTGAAAACATCATTTTGAATGATAAATAATCATATTATAACGAAAAATTAACTTTTCTGAAAAAAAAAAAATTTCACTATCAAATATATATATAACAAGGTATGCAACTCAAAATCAGCCCAAAACGGGGTGCATCGCTTTGAACAGCCATATCTTCATAAATTTTGCAGCGATTTTCACGATCTCGGTCTTATTCAACGCAGAAATGAATTTCCTTTCTGGAAATGTATATGTCTTGCAATATTTTAACAAATGCTGGGTCAACTTTTAAGAAATAACACGATACACAACACGCATGACCCAGTTGACAGTGATCATGCTGTCTTTAAGACTGAAATCTTCACGGAGTAAAGGGCAACTTCCCTACAAAGTTCATGTAGTTCGATACCATAATTCAATAAAACGTATGAAAAAACATTATTACCGTTCTTGTCGTTACATTCTGCATCAAGACTAACTGTCCAGCGCCGTTTGAAACCTTTGTTTACATACATTTCAACTAACTGACATTTTAAACATACGAGTGATTTCATTGGTCCAATGCGGAGGTGTGTCTTTACGACTGGAGATTTCATTCATAAAGAATACATGATCACTGTCAACTGGGTCATGCGTGTTGTGTATCGTGTTATTTCTTAAAAGTTGACCCAGCATTTGTAAAAATATTGCAAGACATATACATTTCCAGAAAGGAAATTCATTTCTGCGTTGAATAAGACCGAGATCGTGAAAATCGCTGCACAATTGATGAAGATATGGCTGTTCAAAGCGATGCACCCCGTTTTGGGGTGATTTTGAGTTGCATACCTTGTTATATATATATTTGATAGTGAAATTTTTTTTTTCAGAAAAGTTAATTTTTCGTTATAATATGATTATTTATCATTCAAAATGATGTTTTCACTAATTAATATCATAGCCACACGCTAACCACCTGTGCTGAGTCCGACTTATTATGATTATCATTATGTTTCTATATCTTCTTAATGTATCGTAAATTTATATAAATAATATGACAACCATACAATTAAAAACGAGTGCATGTGCTTCAAATAGCCCTGTTTCGTTAATCATTGGCGAGTTATTTCCCTTTGCGTACTCTCCGATGTAAAGAGAGTAGAAATATACTATCGATATTATTGGAGAGCAAACAATCTACCGGTGCGCGGAAGCCAATATGGAGTCCGATGCCTGTCCAAAATCGACAGAAAAAAGAGACACTACTGCTGCATTTGTTCAAACTATGCTGGAAAGGTTGTTAATCATCGTAGGATAAGTCTACATCGATTTCCAACAAACCAAACCGTAAGACGTTTGTGGCTTCGACGAATAAAGCTTTGTTACGGAAAGTACGTATTCAGCGAAAATGACCGTCTTTGTTCCTACCACTTCCGAGAGGGAATCAAGAAAAACAACGAAATTCCATGTGTTTTCGAGGGCAAAACGTTCAATTCTTCTAACGTAAGAACCGCTATATTTATTCATGTATTATGATAATTCAAAATGCTAAAATAGTCGTTACACAGGTATCTGAATTTTTCTTTGTTCCTAACATAAGGACCCAAAAAAATATTTCCAAGTACCTGTATGTCGTTACGATCTGTAATGTAGACTGTTTCAGTGACTTTCCTTTAACACATGTTAGTTTCTTTTTGTTGACTTGTTTGATGTCATCAGTTCTACATTTTGTAGCTGATCATTTATCTTTCATCACTGTCAAACAACTTGGCAAACGATACTTAAAATGGGTCATTACACATTAATTTGCATCTCCCTGTGAATTTGATTTGAAATTACGTATTTTTTTTACGGAATGACGTCATTATCCCATCAAAATTCTTTAGTTAAACTATTTAACAATGTAAATAAACTGTGAAATAAAGCATAAAAAATGTGTTGGATTCGGTGGAATATTGATTTTAATTCACTCGTGATAATAGAAAATAATTTTTTTTCTATGATCACTCGTGAATTAAAATCAATAATCCACCGAATCCAACAAATATCCTCTATATCTCGTGAACAAAAAGTGACATTTTTACTTGTAAATATTTTGTTAGTAAAGAGTTAAATGCATTTTTCAGATTCAAGATGGTGATCTGGAACCTATTACTAGACAAGAAACAAGTACAGATCTGACCACCCTACCGAGTTTATCAGAGGATGAACACGTTCCTGACCTTGGACCCTCCTTCAAACATGCTGGGCATTCTGCTGTTCAAACTTCAGTCTTCTTGCATGATTATTGTCAAGCTGTCTCCAAAGAAGACATTTCTAATATTCTTAACAAATGTGACCAAACAGATATTGTTGATAAAAAAAACATTACAACACAGACTTCATCACAAAAGGTGGATACAGGAACACAAACTGATTTTGTGTATGTCTTCAATGACATCCCTATGCTTGCCACAAAATTAAAAAGAACCTGTGATGTCAGTATACAAACATCCAGACCAGATCTCACTATTGAAGACATTAGCAATTCTGATGAAAAGGTCATGTTTTATACCGGATTACCCAACAGTGGCACATTTTTTGTGTTATTTGATGAAATGGGTGATATTTGTGATGACAATGTTGATGGAAACCGTGGTAGACGCAGAACACTGAGATTGCAAGATGAGTTTTTCATGGTAATGATGCGTCTTCGCTTAGGGTTGCTCCTAGAAGATCTTGCTCAACGGTTTAAAGTTTCAAAATCCACATGTAGCAAGATTGTTTCACGGTGGATTGACTACATGGATGTGAAACTTAACTTCTTGCTTAATTGGCCTGAAAGAGAAGTGAACAACTTAACAATGCCCAAACAGTTTAGATCTAAATATCTGAATTGCCGTGTAATTATTGACTGCACAGAACTTTACACAGAAACTCAACAATCCCTGTCAAATAGATCATTGATGTATTCTTCATACAAATCCCATATGACATACAAGGCCCTGATCGGAATTAATCCACGTGGTGTTATAACATTTGTATCTGACCTTTGGGCAGGGAGCATAAGTGATAAACAGTTGACAAAAAACAGTGGAATTCTTGACCTGTGTGAAGCTGGAGATGCTATTATGGCAGACAAGGGATTTCTCATCAGAGATTTAACAACTCCCAGACGTATAGAATTGATCATACCCCCATTTAAGACAAAATTCAAACGTTTAACAAAGCGAGAGGTTGAGGAAACCCGAAGAATTGCGAATTTAAGAATTCATGTTGAACGTGCCATTGAGCGTGTGAAAAACTTTAGGATTTTGCAGGGTAATATTCCAATTACACTTGCTGGACAGGCATCAAAAGTTTGGAAACTATGCTGCAGATTTTCCAACCTGCAGCCTCCTCTAGTGACTGATAGATAGTAAAGTTTGTTGACTTGGCCACCCGCCCAACACCTGTGAGCAAAACACTGCTGTGTTTACATTTATACAAGCTGATCTATATTTAGGCATAAGCCAAGAAAAGCTGCACTATTATTAGCAGATGTTAGGTTTAGTTCTAGTTCTTATAGCCTGTTTTGTGTTAGTCAGTCATTTAAAGTCTATTTTATGATTTTATAGTAGTAACTGTGCAAGCGTTCCATTGTTGTCCACGTACTCTATTGTACCCCGTTTTCAGTATGTGGTCACAGTGACCAACTTTGGGTCACAGTGACCGATTTCTCGTCACAGGTATATAAAGTGACAAAATTTTGGTCACATAAAGCATTCAACTAAAAATCTTTAAAGGGGCAAGATCTATCTCATATTATTCTAAAAAGTAAGTTTAAAGCTAACAATCTTAACATTAGTATTGAACAAATGAATATAATTTAACCATAAAGTAATAACGTGTAACCTGTTCATTGAATTATTGAGTTGTTCAGCAACTTTTTACAATATTGCCTTTCTTAATATTTTTTAAGAGAAGCATAATTTAAATTTTGTGATACATTTTTTTTTCTTGTGTAAAGTCGTTCCGTATTGTGAATTAACTTTCAGACTGATTGATCTTAAATTTGTGAATACATATGAGTATTGTTCTGAGAAAACTGGGCATAATGCATGTGCGTAGATTGCCGTCCCAGATTAGCCTGTGCAATCTGCACAGGCTTATCAGAGACAACACTTAGTTTAAATGACATTTTTCATTTAAATGAAGTCTCTTCTTAGCAAAAATCCAATTTAGGCGGAAAGTGTTGTCACTGATTAGCCTGTACGGACTGCACAGGCTAATCTTGGACACACTTTACGCACATGCATTAAGCCCAGTTTTCTCAAAACGCGACTCATGAAGTGTGTACTTTTACATCTGTGCAGTGTTTTAAGTGTTGTTTAATGAATTAATAAAACTTGTTGAACTTTTGAGCTAAAGAGTTGCGTTTAATGATTAGAATTTAGACCCAAGTACCGGAGCATAACAATATTGTATAAAAACAGTAATTATCGTCTGCAACCACTTTGCATTTGTGACAGTCCAAAATATGTTGTTTGGTTAAGGATTAAATAAAGTTAAGTTAGAATGTTGATAATCACATGTTAATTTCTTGAAAACAATGGGGTATATAAATATATGAATAAGTCAACACTTTTTGTTTACCATAATGCTTTCATTAGCAATCCTGATAGGTAAACTATTAAACATACATGAAAGACATGTTATACAACACATGAAGACAACATGTGAAAAAATAATATAGTGTTATTGTAGTCCAAAATTCAAATTATACCTTTTACCAAACAATTGCAAGATATTAAAAGCTTTTTCGCAGAAAACTTTATAAATGATTGTGGGAAAAGGATAAATTATCTTATTGATAACATAACTCCTGATACCTGATTCATTAATAATTCTTAGAATTTGGAAATGTCCAAAATGTGTTGTTACATAAATGGTTAACTTTTCAGACTAACTTTTCAGATTAATATAATTGCAGTCCCCTTTTAACACGCTCTGAAAACAGTTCTGGAATAATTGCCTTCAGATAAAATGAGTTTAACTTATGTAAACACTCCTCCCAAAACTGAATGTCAAATTTGATTCTTTCCAACGCAAATCCCTTTAGTGTCCACACAAAAAAGTCACAATAATTGCGCTGACATATAGCCATCTGTCCTTGAATTTGAAAATAGTAGTAATGGTTCTGCTTGAGTTTTGGTCTTCCATCGTGGATATAACAAGGAAAAAGGGGATCACTGCTGGCTTCCAGAGGGGTTTTGAATCTCCATGTAAATGGGCATTTAACCTCGACCAAACCCTCACCACAACATAAACAAGATGTCAATCCGTCTGGGCTGGCACCAAGATGCGGATATTTGTTGTTGACACATAATCCACTTTGGCTACATGAGAAAGTGTCATGACATTTTTTTAAATTGTCCTCATAGATCCTGAGTGCAGCATGTTCATGAGAACGCCCCCAACAAACGCTTGGGCCATCAAATTGATCTGTGTAGTTCATTAATACCTTGACCAAATTTTCTGGCGGCGTTTCTGGTTTCCGCTTGCAAACTACTCCAAAATTTGATGTGGTTAAGCGGCCTTTTCTTGCAATATGCCAGGAACTGTTGTTTGATTGTCCTTTCGTTTCGCTTTTAATTATTTCACACTCAGCTTCACTCACACTCAAGGTACTAAAGTAACTGGTAAACTTTGACACACAAGACTGGTCACTTAAATCTTCACTGTCCTTAAACATAAAGTCAACATTGTGAAGCTTAGGTATTTCAATAATAGTTTCTTGTGTGGACTTCGGTAGAGAGAATTTGTGTGTATAAAGCCATGCCGAATGTTTGTTTACACTCATAAGTTTTTCACTAAAGTTTTGAATGTTCACTGGTTTCACTGTCTTTTCGGATTTATCCTTAATGTTCTCCTTTACTGGCCGAGGTTTAGAGTCATTGAACTTATGTTTTTTAAATGTCAGGTCTTGAGATCTTCGAGGACTTAGTTTCCTTTTCCTTGATGGTTTAATCCACCAGCATTCACTTGAAGTTGATGAATCTAAGCCATCTTTCTTCTTTTCAGCCAGATCCACTAAGCCATACAGCATCCCAGCTATATGGCTGCAAGATTCACCTTCCCTGAAAATGTAAATAAAATAAATAAATATGACAGCTCTGATTTTGAATCATTATTTTTTAGGGTGCTTTTGCTCGAACCACTTTTTAACACTTCCAGTTTATGAATATGTATATATGTTGGGAACAATCATGAATGAGCCTATGTGCTTATGTTCTTATAATAAACTTATGATACATGTATTTATAAAATTAATTCTTGACTTTTAAATTATCTCACAAATAACTGATTGTGTGAATAGGTTATTGTCTGTTTAAATGCTTAGATAAGGTAGAAATTAATGTTGAATTGTTGTCTGCAATTTATTAAAGCTGATTAAAATTGTCTTATACAAATTCTATTATGGATGAGCGAGTTAACCCATTTATTTATGCCTAGCGTCTAGAAAAAAGGCCTTGGCAAACAGAGTAGACCCAGATGAGACGCCACATGATGCGGCGTCTCATCAGAGTTTGCGCTGTTTGCTTACAGGAATTTCTGTAAGAAATATTCTAAATATAGAAATAAATTTACTAGACATTCCTAATTTTAGAAATAATTAATTCAAATTTAGAAGTATGGGAGAGTCCACTAGGCATAAATGAGTACATGTAAATAAGGTTGCAGTGTTTCTTCCCAGGAAATGGACTCAACAGTGTCTATATCTTCCAGTAATACCCATGAGAGGAGTTTGGCAGTATTGAAATATAGAGAGATAATAACAATTTAATAAAAATGATTGTATTATATATCTTACCCGGCATTACAATTACAACCAGCTGAATGAATTTGTCCAGACATCTTTGACATGCAAAGCCTTACATCATAGTCAGGCTTCTGGTTTTCTTTCTGTGTTGAAATTGACGGCATCACTTTGCACTTCACGAAACAGTGACTGCATTGGGCTTTGATGGGATTATAACTCAAACTACATCAAACTGTATTACATTCACTGTTCTTCTTCACATTGTTTTATATTTATTTAGTTGCCAAACACAAATACTTGCTTTCTTTGGATTTAAAAAAAAGTATATGTCAAGCTTACAATAATTATGAATAAATATAGTGCGAATCGCACCGAACTACTACAAAACGTTGTCAGCGTGGAAAGTAGTTTTTCGGCGTAAACACAAAAAATGTACAATAACAAATAAATGTCGAAGAATAGAATAAAAGAAAAATACGATTTAATTATGCAATAAAGTAAAATTTAATTATTTTTGTAGGATTGCATGATTTTTTTATTCATATTATTTGTTATGCACAATTCTGCATGTTGGCTGAATATTTCTCCTTTGTAACATCTTTGCCAATGTTAATAATAAGTTAAAATTCATTTGATAGTATCTATGCAAACACATATTCATGGTAATGTCAAATATTAAAATAACATGATGTTTACTATATTAATTATTGTCACAATTCCAACGATATTTTCGTCTAAAGGTCAACACAGGAAGACAACAGGAAGCGGCGACAGTGGAGAAATAACCTCGCGGAGTCCAGGTAACACTGTGTATTGTTACGAGTAGATAGAAAGTTAACAAAGTATACTATCATTGCATTTAGTTTTCCTAAATTCAATTATTATAATGCATTAACATGCACTTAAAGTATTAAGTAAATATCTTATAATCTTATAAAAACATTGCCTTCATTCACTAGTAAGCAAAACCATTACACCTCTTTCGATGAAACATGCCATTCATTCACCGTTTATCTTTGCGTTGCTGTTTTCTTTAAATTGATGTGTAAACCACAAACGTGGATGTAAGTGGCTTTAAAAAAAGTTGAACAGACAATGACAATAATTAAGAATCTGTAATCATAGAAAACAATCGATTATGTATAGCAATTTACATCAAACTAAGAACAACATGTTGAATGAAAGTTAATTCTCTTTAACACTAATTAGCTAGTTATCACCTTATACCTGTCAATCTTAATATTTTTTGCGTTCAAACTGAACATGAAAAACACACGTCATAGTACAAACATAACCATTAACATACGATTAAAAAAAATAGCATTGGAAGAAACATGTAATTATATTGTATTTGGATGGAATGATTTTTTTTTTCGTTTCAATTTGTCATGTAACAGCTTATAACATATCGTTCATTCTTATGAGTTTATTCTTATGATGGAAATTAATAAGGGGATATTTCAATAATATGTATATGCAATGTTAAGATGAAGTTTGAGAATTTAATAATACATCTTGGGAGGTATTTGCATAAACTAAGACCTGATTTAAGATTTATTTCAAGTAAGAACGCAAATACGTTTACACCCAGGGTGGGGTATAATTGGAATCAATAAAATGGAAAGTCAGACCTGATTTAAGATTAAATCCAAATAAGAACACAATGAGTCCAGAGTCAGCATATAGATACGAGATTATAAGTAACACGCATGGTCAACAAACAGCACAGATGAAAGGGTCACCTATTGTCCGGGGTAAAAAAGTTATGGTACTGACGAACGTAACGGAATTACTCTATACCAATATAAATTGATTAGTACCAATATAAAGTGATTAGATTTTAGTATATTCGCCAAGCAAGTAAATACATGATAAATTGTTCCTTCTAGAATATTCTGACGAATCAAGCAATGAATAATAACCATACTAGCTGAGGACCAATCAAAATCTTAAAAGAAAATATATGCAAATTAATTTAGAGACAAAATGGGGATGTTTAGAAGGAGAGAGGGACTCCGCGGTTAGATTTGAAAAGAACTTGGAGAGTTGTCACGTCTTCTTGACGTGGCGGCCATGTTGGCTGCCGCGCTGTAAAATTGTATTTCATGAACAATAGCATGCGTTGTGTAAGAGAATATTTAACAGAAATAAATCTCGATGAAAACAGAAATGAACTTCGGTTGTTACTGTGTGTTATCAACGAACAATGTGTAATTACGCGACAAATTGTTGTCATAAAAAGTAGTATAGTTTACCTGGTGCCTTACTGCTATACTTGCGATGCGCGTTAACACATCTTAACTTGCCTGTATTTTGTTAAGTACGGAGGATTTTCCTCAAAGATAGCTTTGTAATTCACTTATTAAAATTTGCTGAGTTGCGGCTTTGCGCAAACATTCTAAACGTTACGATGACCTCGTCTGTTCTCCAAATTGCAGACCCATGCCCCGACGGTTGGGTCACGTGCCAGGAGAACGGGCGGTGCGAGCCGTTTAGCGCACTATGCGGAGATGCAGGTGGCGATTCTGAACCTACTCCATTTACAATCAGAGCGCATTGTCTCTGAAATGCTTCTGTCTGTAATAACATTATAAGCCTCTTAATGTCACACATTTTGTCTATATAAATTACAAAATTAGGTATCGTGCTATTGGTGAAGTTTTTAAGACCGATCTGAATGTGTCTTGTGTAAGCTTCTCATGACTTCCAGGTATAGTGACCGTGTTGACATACCCGCCCTCCCAGACCGAGGCGACCACGACGACCGAGGCGACCACGACTGGCCAGTGGTCAGTGGAGGTGAAGACTGTAACCGGTGGGGGGAGTGCCCCTTCATCTACAGGTATCAACACCGCTCGAGAGTTGATGCAAAGAAGTGGTACACACGATTGCATATGAACTAATTTAATTTTTATTCAAGCAGATTTTCCACGATTCCTATTAATGACCTGCATGTTTGATTGATGGATGATAGATTGCTCACGCATACGTGACTTTTATGAAAAAGTATGTTAACATGTCTTGGTGTATAAAGCATACATAACTGATACTAAAAGGCCACATGCTTTTAAATGGCTTTTCTCCAAACATGCATGGGCAATTTTGAGGTATTTATGTCTGAACAACGGCCACTTTGGTCATTTCCCTTGACTGACCGCTGTTCTTATGTTTGACTGTACATGTATATCAGTCGAATGATTGTTTTTCTTTCAGAGCAAGTGACACAACCTGAACTGACGACAACGGTCACGGTGCCTATCATAACAGACTCAAGTAATAGTGATTGGTATCAAATTGTTGGATAGATGTGTAGACCGAATTTATAATAATTATTCCATGCGAGCGACATTACCAATGAGTCGCGCTATGGGCGTTAAGTGTTCCAAATTACTGGTAGCTTGTGCAGTCCACACAGGCTAATCTGGAGCGAAACTTTCCGCTTTTATGTAATTTTTCGTTTTAAGGAAGTATAATCTATACCCAACTCCTCCAGTCTATTCGGAGAGTGTTGGTTTTCCGAGACTACGGCCCAAATACATGAAGGCCTTAATTGGCAAAAGGAATAATTGAACTCCATCGTGGGAAAACTGGTCTTAATGCATGTGCGTACAGTGTCGTCCCAGATTAGCCTGTGCTATCCGCACAGGCTAATCATGGACGACACTTTCCGCTTTATTGACATTTTTCGTTGAAATGAAGTCTCTTCTTAGCAATAATCCAATTTAGGCGGAAAGTGTCGTCCCTGATTAGCCTGTGCGGACTGCACAGGCTAATCTGGGACGACACTTTACGGACATGCATTAAGCCCAGTTTTCTCAGAATTAGGCTCATGTAGGCGTTACTTGTCAAAAAGTATAATTGTGTATGCTATGCGATGACTTTTTAATGGAGAAATAACACAAAATCATATTTCAATATCACTATTATTTAACATGCAAACGACGAAAACAAATAATAGCCCCGTTTCAGAATGACGGGTTGCAACACTAGTCGACATTGCAGGATTGGTCACAGAATCCCGGCCCAGCTATTTGTAAAGGATTGATTTCATCTCATTTAAATTCATAAACATCCGTACGTGTTCTTTCTTAAATTCAAAACTCGCGGGCTCTTTAGAATAAAATATCTGAACCGCTAAACGCCAAAATTCTGTTAATTATGGTTGGATGTTAATGTTCAATTAAAGTTAACTCGGGTTTTTCTCCTTCTTTGAACATTCGGGCTTGGTCGGGTATATACCGCTGATTTATCAATATTTTTATCAATATTTGCAACATTATGTTGATTCTTGTATGACATATATTCTTCTAATCGCCTTTGTTTTCGAATTTTTAAGTCGCTGTCTTCTTTTCTTTCTTTCTCTCAGAGTTTTTTTAAAAGGTCTCGCTTTCTCGATTGATATTTTCGATTCAGCTTTTTAGCGATTTTTTTTATCATTTCTTTAAAATCGTGGACGTAGAGGTGTGATAAACAGAACGCAGGTTACTGCCCGATCTTTTGTAATATATCAGGCTCAGCGCGAATAAAACAATGGCCCGGCAAGTACGATGGCGACTATGCGATAGTACGATGGCGACAATGCGATAGTGCGATAATACAATGACGACAGTGCGACAACACTATAGCGAAAGTGCGAAAGTACGATGGCGACAATGCGATCATACGATGACGACAGTACGACAACGCGATAGTACGACGGCGACAATGCGATAGTACGATGGCGAAAATGCGATGTTACGATGGCGACAGTACGATATGACTATCGCATTGTCGCCATCGTACTATCGCGTTGTGTCGCCATCGTACTATCGCATTGTCGCCATGTACTATCGCGTTGTCGCATTGTCGCCATCGTACTATCGCATTGTCGCCATCGTACTATCGCATTATCGCCCTCTGGAATTTAATGTGTAACGACGATGGCCCTAACAGTATTCCGTAGTTAAAGTTATTTTGTTTTTGTTGTAAAAGACGGAAACCAGGTGTGCACGTCCGGGTGGGAACAGTGTGCCGACGGGACCTGCGAGCCATTTCACTGGATGTGTACGGAACATGGCGGGAATTACACATTTACAAGTATGTATAGGTCCGATGTAGTTTGGGTCGGGTCGGAAAATTGGCATATCTTGCTTACCGTAAGAACCCGGTACTCTAAGTTTTCGGACACTCCCTTTTTGGCCAAACTAATTATTTTTCTTGAGTCTTAATTTTCGGACATGCGCGTTTTCGTCTATCATTGTAGGACAGTATTCGGACAGTATATTTTACAGCGCCATTTTATCAGATTTTGGCACTATATTCGCTTATCTTTTACACTTTTATAATGGGATTTTGCAAACGGATTAAGATCAGAAAACCTGGGAGACGCATGTTTGAGGGCTATGGACCATAACATGATTATTATTGGGTAAATAACCATGTATAGCGATAGAAAACAATCGCTTCACCCAACAACATTTTGAATGATATCTTCCTCTTAAGGAAGCAGTATGTTAAATGTTTTTACTTTATTTGTTCTTTATCATTTCAGGAAAGAGTAAGCAAAGATGTGAAGTTGTATTTATTTATTTATTTCGATATAATTATAACTTTCGGACATTTAATTTTTGTCTCTAAATTTGAGGACACCTGAAGTTTTTGAATATTTTCCGTTTCTAAATTTTCGAACACGATAAAAAAATTAAGTTTCCGAAAACATAAAGAAATTACGGTATTTGTCTTTCAGCGGATGTTAACTTAAATACCGAATGCTGGCACAATGGTCTTTTTTTCCTTGTTTTCCTATTCCCATGTTTCCCAAAGCACAACTTGTTTTATTCATTTATTAACGCAAACAACAATTCTTTAAGCAAGCAATATACGTTTGTCATTTCTAATGATCAAGGACTTTGCATTAGAATCACAATGTGCACCCATTATCTGCCAATGAATGTTGTATGCTTAATTGAATACACCAATTCATGATGTCCTGTACTTTAGGGCCTCCCACCAGCCCCCACCCGGATACAGACGCGCCACCCCCAACAACAACAACAACAACAACAACACTTTCGCCGACAACCACTGATTTACCTGTTACTGTGACAGTAATACCAGGTACGCAATTAACCAGTAGACAGTTTGGCCAGAATTTTTACAAACAATATTCGATTAACCAATGGTATAGTCCGTTTATGCGCACTAGGTTATGTTTCACATCTTGGTATTTTTATTTGACAACCTTACCACAGGTAAATATTGATATTCGCACTTTATTAACGTTCCATTGCCTTTAACAAACATAAATCAGTGTGAACCGGTCCCAGTGAGGGGGTGAAGCTTGTCTCGTCATGTCTGTTGGTTAATGTATAGTTGACAAGTAAATGATGGATATCGGGCTTATTGCAGTGGTCGAAATAATTCATGGATCTTAACCCAAATATTATCGTCTTATCCATGAACAACACATATTTGAACGTACGCAATGTAACGTTGATTGTCCTTACAGTATATCTGAAGAGTGTTATGAGATTTCAAGAGAGAACCGGAATCTCGAGTTTTATGCAAAATTAGCTAGGCAACCCGGCATACGTCCGCCTAACCATTTTAGTTATATCAACAACTTTCACTTCGCTTGATTCAATAAATCAGTATACACGATATCAATGATAGGGCCTGATATTATTTTAAACGCCTATATTTGGACTTATTATATGAGTCTTGTTCTTGGAAAACTGGGCTTAATGTATGTACGTAAAGTGTCGTCTACTTTAAGCCTGTGCAGCCCAAACAGGTAAATATGGGAGGACACTTTTCGCTTTTAACGAAGTTTAGTAAGAGCGGTGTCTTCCCTGAATAGATTGTGCGGACTGCACAGGCTTATCTGGAACAACACTTTTCGCACATGCATTAAGCCGAGTTTTCCGAGAACGAGGGTCATATAAGAAGTCCCGATGTTTAAAAATAGGCGTTTTAATCAATATACGGTCATGTTATTGATATAGTTTACACTGATTTTTGAATGAATGAACGGGGCTCACATGACTCTGTGTTCAGGTACGGACGGCACGTGCTTGCACGGGTGGGAGCTGTGTGAGGATGAGACATGTGAGCCCTACCATTGGATGTGTATGGAACATGGTGGAGCCTCGATTGTGATTGGCTGACGAGGACGGAATCTCTGCGGCGATTGGTTGACGATATTGATTTATGGGCTTGTTACGTTTGTATTAGCATGGGATTTGTTGTAACAGGGATTTAACATCATACATAGCTCACCATCACGATGTACTGTTTGGTTGTCTTATTCACAGCAATGTAGAAATAAAGTTGAATGTAAGATAACATGTGCGAATAATAAGACGATTCAAAATGACAATGCTGAATTGGAATATCGAGTTCTCTTTTTCCGCTTGTGCACGCAGTGAAATTATCGAAATCTCGTTATTTTAAATACAGTGTTTTTCTATTTTTAAATTACATCATGTCACGCAGCAAAAAGCGCTTCAGTGAATAACCATAAGTCTTACCGGAAAGAGATTACCACAAACGCAATATTCCAAAATATTTCAATCAAAGAGCATCTGCATAAAATATTAATTAAAGGGATCTTTTCACGGTTTGGTAAATTGACAAAATTGCAAAAAGTTGTTTCAGATTCGCAAATTTTCGGTTTAGTTATGATATTTGTGAGGAAACAGTATTACTGAACATTTGCCATGGTCTAATATAGCCATTATATGCATCTTTTGACGTTTTAAAAACCTTAAAAGTATAAAGCGTTGCAACGCGAAACGATTGAATAATTTGGAAAGTTCTGTTTAAATTTGTGAAACTACGAAGATTGCTTATATAACGTATAGAATACGCGTCTTACGTATGTTTGGCAGGATAGCTCAGTTGGCTAATGCATTTTTACTTCAGGTTTCCGGGGTCACTGGTTCGAGCCCTGCGGCGGGCTACTTTTTTTCCCTTTTTTAATTTAATATTTGATTTTTTACTGGAGATTTTAAAATGTAATGTTTATATTTATCAATATAAAGCATTTAATGACAAAGTTCAAAACATGCCAAAATCTGTGAAAAGGCCCCTTTTAAACCTGAGATTTATTTAACTTCACACTAAGCATTTAGTTTAATTGTCGATGCCAATTTAATATAAAAGATGCCATCATTCGTGATGCTATGTCCTTGTTGGCCATTGGTTTTTATATGTTAATTTAGCCAATGCTTTGTTGTTATTTTTTGTAAATGAAATTTAACAACCCACAATGAAGCAATATCACGTTCAGTTAGTTATTGTTTAATAAAACACATGTACGAACAATTGATTATAATGTTTTGGACAAAATTACATTATTTAAATTTCATCAAAGCATATAGTAGACTATGTTAAAATACGTTAATAAAAAAGGTTATATAAATGGTACAAACACTATAATTATATATGATACTCCGAGACTATGAACTTCATTTGGAAAATTGTTTTCATACACTCGTTCATTTTGAAAGTTTTTTTAGCAGTGCTTTATATTTAAATGGTTTTAACTTACTAAATAATAATAAAGTCGCGCTTATTGTGACTCTAAACTCTCGAATTATTGCTGTCTCATTTGTTAACTGGATTTGTTTTGCTTTAAATCATGTGTCTTAGCTGTTTCTTATGCACTTTCTGGTAACGGCTCCAGGCTTCTACGTCCATTTCTTTCTAGGGGCCGACTTTGTTCGGGGAGAGGTCCTTGATGATACAAATCGTCAGAATAAGAAGGATCAACTGTAATCAAAACCGATCATAACATTGCGAAATATTAAATCGTGTTCCGAGAAAACTGAGCATAATGCATGTGCGTAAATTGTCGTCCAAGATTAGCCTGTGCAATCCACACAGGCTAATCAGGGACGACACTTTCCGCCAAAATTGGATTTTTAAGAAGAGAACTCATTTTAACGAAAAATGTCATAAAAGTGACGTTCCTGATTAGCCTGTGTAGGCTGCACAGACTAATCTGGGTCGACACTTTACGCACGTGCATTACACCCAGTTTTCTCAGAACACGACGCATATCAATTTCATTATATTAAAATATATTCATTAAAATAAGCTTCGCTCTGAGAGAGCGGGGCTTAATCTATGTGTATACTGTCATCCAAGGTATGTGCACAGG